>NC_091937.1:18763579-18911079 GCF_041260155.1 Ptychodera flava | reverse complement strand
CAGATTTTATCACATTTGGTGCAGATAGATCGAAGTTATATGACTAATTACAAAACTTCATTTATTAACTTGACACTGCCCAATGCTTCTAAGTATAATTAGATATATATCAGATCAATATTTGTTGCAAGTATCATTAAGTTTGGTCAAGGCATTTCAGAGTTATGTCACTAATAACAAACGTTCACTAAATATGCAAACAAGCATATAATTGACAGGACACTCACAGTATCATCATAATGTTCTGAGATTGTTATCTGTGAAAAGTTTCATGAAATTTTGTGCAGTATTTCTTGATACATGTCTACACTCTGTGTGGCAGTGTCATTACCGTCTCCATAGGGAAACCATTGTACGGAAAAAAAATTACATTGCATAACTTCATAAATATGCAAGCCACACTGACCAAAGTCTTATCAGTTCTTGCAAGTAGCATATGGTACCTGTCTACCAATCTGTCTTGAATCTTTTCAGGCTTTTTTGATTTATCGTGTAAACAGACAGATAGACAGACAGACAGACAGACAGACAGACTCACTCAGTCACTCACACTCACACACACACAGACAGACAGACATCGCTATGACATTAGCCCACGTGTATGAACACGTGAGCTAAAATGGAATGTGTTTACCTGTTTCGAGACAAACATTTTCCTTTCCAATGTGTTGATACCACTTTTTTCAATCACTTATAATATTTAAAGCAGAAAATTATTGTATGGAAACATTCATATCACGAGATACAAATGCGTTGACGACGCGCCTATCTGATTCTGTCCTAAAGTTCTTCTTTGATTATGGTTCATCGCCAGAAATGTTACGTTGTAATTTTAAGCTATATTGAAATTCACTAAAATTTGTCAAACGTTCAAACACGATTTTATCTAAACACATGGCAACTATATATCATTTGTCAAAAAAAGGACGACAATGACATTGGACATCACACACGTGGAGCCGGTCTTGACGAGCTGAACAATCGTCATATTGGCACGAACATTGAAGGAGTAGAGCAAGAAACGGTATGGAAATGGCGGCACATTCTACCTTACTTGTAACTATTCATCTCAAGTACAGGTTATGCTTAGAGTCTCAAATTCAACATATGTTACGTAATTTCCCAACTGTTACGGCGTGATAATGCCTAAGTTGTCTCCGAGTCATTAAGCTAATGGATATTTCGTATCATTTGCAATCCTAATTATTTAGCAAATTCTGCAAAAAAATTATTTCCAAGGGGCAGGTTCATGACGTTGAAATAAAGACATGGGTACATTGAAACGCCGAGAAATTCAAGGCGATTGACAAAAAAAGAACAAAAACACAGCTCTCGGCATTAGAGATTTGATTTACTTTGACCGAGAAGTCAAGAACTGCCAAGGCCGAATAAAAATAACATATGTTTCCGATTGCATGCCTCTAAAAATTAGGGTGTGTAGGTCGGACAATGGTATTATTTTTATTTGTTGCTGTCTGAGACCCATATAATACTGTTAAAAATTCAGAAATTTATTCAAAATATTTTGATAATGTGCAAAAATTTTCAAGGTTCGGCGGGTGGATCGGGTTTACGGAAACACTCATATGATATTTTTTTTAATTTTACCTAGTATAAGATTACGTTGTTCATGGGGTGTAATCTTGAAAACCTCACATCATTATTTGAAAGTGACCGGGATTGCAGTATTATTAACTAGAAGTTTGGTGAAATATTTGAACAATTATTACTTTACATAGAAAGTTTGGCAACATTTGTGCTAAGGATGTCGCATACAAGTGGTGCACACTATACTCCTGGTAAATGAGTCGAGGCACGCAGTCAAAAATCGTATGCATCATGGGTATGTGACGAAGAGAGCACATGCACAGGCGCAAAGGAATGTTTTCTGAGTTACATCTTGCCACAGTTTGTATACTTCAGTGCTTGTAGAAACAGATCGATGATAACTTGAATGATTCCCAACTAGATAAAAAATATAAACTTTTCTTCTGTTTTAATTCAACTGTACAGTATTTTCGATTCGGGACACTCGGGACTACGAAAGAGAGGTTCTGTGGCGCTTTATGAGGCACAGTTCACCTAGCGAGAGCACAAATATTATACATTACACAAATCTCACCTGATACATTATGCAAGGGGCGTGAAAAACGACAATCATTATGGTTGATAGAAGCTGTATTCGAGTACATTTGACGTAAAACTATCACTTGCTGTCTCTCTACAAATGTTTACAAATGTATCTTGCATAGACATGCAGTAAATGAAAGGCGGGCAGAACGCCTTTCATTAAAAAAATGCTCATTGTTGAGATACATATCACAATCTTTTCTGTCTCATATCAGCACTGTACCTTGTTCTATACTTCTGGTGGCGTTTCTGTCCTGCATATAGATTTACTGTCTTAATAAATCCAACGGAACCCAACGATGGTCAAATCAAACTATCACTTACCACTTTTAACTTCTTAAGACGACGAGGCTGGTTAAACATTCCGAAGATATTTTTCCTATGGCGAACGCAATAGTTCTTTATGTTCGCGTCATCAGCTCCTTAACACTTTCACCGCGGGAGGGCGCATTTTGCGCCAACGGGCAGACTGCGGGGGTGCGTTTGGGCGTACCGTTCTCATCAGGGGAACATCCGACGAGGGCGAGCTTCCGATAACTGTTCATGTTCTTGACGACCAAACGACACAGCCTCGCATGGCTGAACTTGGTACAAATGTGATTATTGTCACGGCAACAGACAACTGTCATGAAGGAGATCCTGTTTCTATAGTGGTAGCGCTATATTTTATTCATCGCTCATACACAAGCTTTACCCAAATATACAGTTAAGACGTTCGTTGTGTTTGAACAACAGTTTACTCTCGAATTTTTTGACAACTCTCCAAACACGAAAACATCACATGTTTGGAAAAATCAAACTTGTAATAATAATTCACCTATCTCGACTTGTATCCTGAGACTTTTTCAATTTTCATACAATAGCAATATAGCACTAACATTTTCATTCACTACAGCCGTCACACACGTAGTAAAATACTACATGAGTGACGGCTGTGGTGTTGACTTAATCAATTAAGCAAGTTGGCAATGTTTTCGGAGCAATTATGGTGGTGTATACACAAGTTGCAGAGGAGATAAGGACTTGTCGGTAATATATAAAGCAGTCAGACGGTGTGGAGTTGAACTCTTTATTTGAAATATCACAGTCAAAATTAATAAAATCAATGAGGTACACCGTTGCACAAAAACCCTCCCTCCCCACCCCAGGAGACTTTTTTCTATCCCCTGAGGTCTAGCGTGTTGCTTACGTGCAACATTTTGCAGAAGCTCTGTTTAAGACGTGCCGACTAACGCACACCCCGACTCACACATGCGCATTCGACTGGGGAATGGTGCCTCCATTTAGTGTGTGTTCAAGCAACATTGCATTATTCTTATCGAACAATCGTCCTTTCGATTGTGGTTTTCTTTTGGAATTAAATGGCCTGTTTACGAGCAAAAACTGTCATGGCATGCCAAAAGTATTGCCAAATTTCACGCTTCAGTAAATTCGTTTTCGGAAAACTAACGTTTTTCATCCTTTTAACATAAACGATAAAACCTGGTCATGGTCAAGGCTGCACACATATATGCCCACTACTGGCTGGCGTAGAAGTGTGCAGGTGTGGTGACGATTGTACACTATAGACACTGCCAAGGCCTAGGTTTTCACTATCGTCTTTATAGGTACTGCTGATGAAAATGATGATGATGAAAAAATGATGACTTTATCAGATAGAGTATTTCTACACTGCGTTTGCTATTGGCGTCAAAACCTCAGTGCGCGGTACCTGATTTTCTTTTCAGTTTTGCACTACTGGTCGGCAAAAGCAACTCCTGTATCACCCCTATTTGTAACAACCTTAACCCCATTGTAACACTAACTCAATTTGTAACAATCCTTAACCCTATTTGTAACAATAACCTTATCTGTAAAAATTTTTGACCGTTTTTGTTTAATTTTGATGAAATTCGTATATTTGTTTTTAAGGGTAATTCTCCTTTTATTTTCCTATCGAAACTAATTTTATCGGAAAAACTCTAACTTTATTTCATGCCAGTAATTTTTTTTATGCCAATAATGTATATGCCTGTAATTTTAATTTAACCTGTAATTTTTATCTCATGCCTGTAATTTATCTCATACCTGTAGTTTATATTTCATACCTGTAATTTTTTTCATGACTGTAATTTTTTTCATTTCTTTAATTTTTAATACCTGTAATTTTATTTCATACCTGTAATGTTTTTCCATGCCTGTAATATTTTTTTTACCCGTGAATTTTTTTCATGCCTGTAATTTTTTTCATACCTCTAATTTTTTTCATACCTCTAATTTTTATTTCATGCCCGTAATTTTTTAATTTTGTGACCTTTAAACCTACCGGTATGGTTTGCTGTCAGCCTAGGTCAAAAGCCTACTTTCGCCTCAAATATGGCATTGTTGAACCCAACAAATATCCGTATTTACATGCGCTACTACTCAGTTGCCCTCAGAATCGACGTTGTATTCACTACACGCTGGAAACATTTGTTTTCCGCACCGTGCTACATTGACTGTCACAAGACTTATACCATGAGCTGTCGTCATCACGCTTTTTTTCAGCAACTTTTGCACCATTGCAGGCATGAAGTGAGTTGATTCCGAGTGTGTTCGGGTAGTGCATGTAGATAGAGATACTTGTTGGATTCAAGAATGCTAAATTTTGGGCAAAAGGTCTGCTTTTGAGCCAGGATGAACGCAGCAATCAGTACTTGTGGGTTCAAAGCTCACAAAACTAAAAAAAATACGGGCATGTTTTAAATTTCGTACATGTAATTTTTTTTCATACCTGTAATTTTTATTTCATACCTGTAATTTTTTTATATCATGCCTGTAATTCCTTTTAGTGTTGTGACGTTTGATCCTCCAACTTTACAGATCGCCGTCGACGTCAGCATTGCTGTACGCGGAGCCAGCTCCTACGAGGCGCCAAATGTAAAAAAAAATATTTACACGATCACCCTTATTTCAGCGATAGAACAGCTAGGAAATGTATATAGAGAGGAAATTTTAATATATATATTAAGAAAGGTATTTTTAGTTATATATATATATATATATATATATTATATATATATATATATATATATATATATATATATATATATATATAATATTCATTGGCCATACATATGTGTACATACGCATAATAATAATCGCACGCATATAGTGTATTCATTCATACATGTGGAATACTTACATACATACATACATACATACATACATACATACATACATACACACATACATACGCACACATACACACACACACACACACACACACATACATACATACATACATACATACATACATACATACATACATACATACATACATACATACATACATACATACATACATACATACATACATACATACATACATACATACATACATACATACATACATACATACATACATACATACATACATACATACATACATACATACATACATACATACATACATACATACATACATACATACATACATACATACATACATACATACATACATACATACATACATACATACATACATACATACATACATACATACATACATACATACATACATACATACATACATACATACTTACAAACATACATTGGGCCTGAACTTGGAGACATACGGTTAAAAACATTTACATTCAAGCTCGTTTTCATGCAGGTGCAAAATTATATATATATAGGGCCTCGTTTTCATGCAGCTGCAAGATTTTATACATGTAGGCCCTCGTTTTCTTACAGCTGCACAAATTATATATATATATATATATATATATATATATATATCTATATATATATAATATATATATATATATATATATATACATATATATATATATAATATGAAAGTTCATTGCAAGTATTGCTGGCAGGAGTGCTCGATGGTGCGAATCCAGAGCAAAATAGTGTAGTGTTAACGGGAACTAAGGCAGTTTCAAGGTAGGCGTTGTATTACTGGTCAGTTCGTGTAGGTAGAATCTACACTCATCAGATACCGTAGCCTATTGAACAAGAACGCGGTGCTCAACAGAAATTGTGCGTTGTACTGGACTGAATATGCAAATGAGCCTGAAGTTGAATGGCAGTGTAAAACAGAATGGGGAGTGACAGGTGGTGATGATTTGTCTGTCTCATGAATAACAGTCAGGTAACAAAATTCTGAGGAGAAATTTGCTGGAGTGGCGACATGTGTTAACGAGTTCATGCGTTTGTTAAGGGTGGCCAATTGGGGTTTGCATATTATAAAGTACTTCTCCCAAAGACATAAATTGCATCATTCTGTTGCTGATGGGGCTGTAGGGTTTGGCTTGTTTGAGGATTTTCCATGTGATGTTGTAATTGATGTTTTTTTCCTTTAATGTCCATATGTATTTACTGAGTTCTGTGCTATTCTTTTTGGCTGGGTTTTTGAAGGATGCTTTGTGGTTGTTAAATCGGGTTTTGAAAGTGCCGGCAGTGAGACCTACATATGTCTGATTTGGTTTGCTGTCCGGGGATGAGACTGTGGCTTGATAAATGACGGATTCGGATAGGCAGTGTCCAGACATGGGGCATGATGACCGCACTTGGCAGTTGCATGGTCTTTTCGCACTGTTATCTGTTTTATTAGAGATGATTGTTTTGTTGTGGCCCTGGATAGATTGTGCTGTATTGCTCATGGTGCTGTAACTGATTTTAATGGTGTTCCGGTTGAATATCTTGTGGAGGGCGTGGTCCTTGGTGAATTCTTCTTTGATTATTCCGACGTTGGTGGCCACGTTTTTGCTGTATGGCGGGTTGTACCAGATTATGTTTCTGTTGCGGTTTCTTTTGCTGGCTTGTGGTTGTGTTGATGGTGGCGAAAACTGGAGTTTGTGCTTATATCCACTATTGTTAATGGCTTGTTGGTAGAGTGGGGCGGCTGCGTTGAAGGACTCTTCATCACAGGAGATTTCTGCGAGGCGTTTGTTGATTGATGCTGGAATGTTTTGAGGATTCTAGGTGGGTGGTTGGATTTGCTGTGGACGTATTGGGGTGCATTGTTCGGTTTGGTGTACGGCATGTATTTTCCGGTGTCAAGTTCAGGGTGAGGTCAAGGAAGTCGACTATTTTCTTGTTTGCCTCGATGGTGATTTTGAGGCCATTGCGGTTGAAGATGGCGCACAGATCTTTTTAATGAGTTCAACTTGAAGAGTCCTTCAACGCAGCCGCCCCACTCTACCAACAAGCCATTAACAATAATGGATATAAGCACAAACTCCAGTTTTCGCCACCATCAACACAACCACAAGCCAGCAAAGAAACCGCAACAGAAACATAATCTGGTACAACCCGCCATACAGCAAAAACGTGGCCACCAACGTCGGAAAAGAGTTCCTGAAAATAATCAAAGAAGAATTCACCAAGGACCACGCCCTCCACAAGATATTCAACCGGAACACCATTAAAATCAGTTACAGCACCATGAGCAATACAGCACAATCTATCCAGGGCCACAACAAAACAATCATCTCTAATAAAACAGATAACAGAGCGAAAAGACCATGCAACTGCCAAGTGCGGTCATCACGCCCCATGTCTGGACACTGCCTATCCGAATCCGTCATTTATCAAGCCACAGTCTCATCCCGGACAGCAAACCAAATCAGACATATGTAGGTCTCACTGCCGGCACTTTCAAAACCCGATTTAACAACCACAAAGCATCCTTCAAAACCCAGCCAAAAAGAATAGCACAGAACTCAGTAAATACATATGGACATTAAAGGAAAAAAAACATCAATTACAACATCACATGGAAAATCCTCAAACAAGCCAAACCCTACAGCCCCATCAGCAACAGAATGATGCAATTTATGTCTTTGGGAGAAATACTTTATAATATGCAAACCCCAATTGGCCACCCTTAACAAACGCATGAACTCGTTAACACATGTCGCCACTCCAGCAAATTTCTCCTCAAGAATTTTGTTACCTGACTGTTATTCATGAGACAGACAATCATCACCACCTGTCACTCCCCATTCTGTTTTACACTGCCATTCAACTTCAGGCTCATTTGCATATTCAGTCCAGTACAACGCATAATTTCTGTTGAGCACCACGTTCTTGTTCAATAGGCTACGGTATCTGATGATGTAGGTTCTACCTACACGAAACTGACCAGTAATACAACGCCTACCTTGAAACTGCCTTAGTTCCCGTTAACACTATATATATATATATATATATATATATATATATATTATATATATATATATATATATATATATATATTATATATAAATATTATATATATATATATATATATATATATATATATATATATATATATATATATATATATATATATATATAAGGCCTCGCTTTCCTAATACAAATGTAAAATTTTAAAATACATGTAATACAACTGCAAAATTTTATATACAGTCTCGTTTTCACATAGCTAGGACTCGGAAATTTATATATATATGCGTTCTCGTTTTTCGAAACATGATAGTAACATCCAAATGTTCATATAATGTCGGTCGCAAGTGGATTTACATAAAAGACATTGCGTTCATACTGCTGCACACATCAGGGCTTGTGTGATTCACAAGACCATAGAAGAACCCTAGTTAGTCCAGCGTACGATGCTGTGTGTTCCCGGCGTTATAAGGTGCTGGACGGGAGGTGATAGGCCTCTAGCGCCGCGCTGGGAAAACACAGTATTGTACGCAGGGCCATGGACCTAAAAGGTACCATATCAGGGCTAAGAATAACCCAGGCTAGGTTCAATATTTGTAGCCCATGTGCCGTGCGCTGGCTTTTCTGACGTGTTTGCTTTGCAGCGCCGGCCTGGAGCGGCTGGCGCTGTACAGCAACACATTAGAAAAAGCCCACGCACGGCCGCTTGTTAGCTGCAATTTCTGCAGCTAAACCCTGGCAAGACGACTTACGCTAATACACGCATAGTGCTGGAGCTTGTGATATTCAATTGCATTTGAACTTTCCGGTTTATTTTGTGCTAGTAAGTTAGCCACAACAATGACCGTGGTATTGCTATCAGGTAAGATCACTCCTGATCAGGGCTGCTCGTAGCCCGGCAGGCGTCAACCATACAAGGCTCGTTCACTGAGGCCGCTGCAGTCCTTCAGCTGAGCAACCAGCTTTCACGGTCTACAGAGTTCTGAGAATAAAGACAAAAATTGATACTGAAATCTTGGTGCAATAAAGCCATGCACAATGATGGATGAAGGTAAACTAGGGTAAAACGGCAGCTCTTCTTGGTCTTTGGCTTTCCTTGGGACATCCGACGCAAGGAGCATGGAGGTATCGTCGTCGGAAAAAAAAACATCGGAATTGTCTGTGTGAGGAAGAGAACCCCAACGCAACGGACAGCTAAACCAACCGATGACACGGTGCCCTTAACAAAAACGAAAACAACGGTGAAGATGTCGATCACTATGAACCACTGAGAGGCATAGATTGTGTGGAGTATGTGAAATAAATGTAAATGTACCAATTGATTATTCATCTTTTGACAAACTATGGCCGATGACGTCTAACTATGGATAATTGTACAAGTAACGAAATTCAATAAACTGAAAGCAATCTGTTTTGCATAACGTCACCAGAACGAATATTCGATGATCAATATTGCAACCAAAATTACCGAATAAGTTCATGAGGCAGGTCTAAAAAGCATGACAACATTATCAAGAAAAAGTTGTTGAAATTGTTTACAATACATTTAAATTGACGTCGACAAAATTAAAATATGCACGATGCTAAATTTCATCTGAATGATTTGACATTCAGACAGAGTGCCAAACTCATGACATCATTGGTACATATGAACCGCTTTAATCACCTGTAGCTTCTTTCTTATTTTTTTTAAAAGTCATGTGACTGTGTAACATTATATTCACTTTCTAATTTTAGTAGTGCCTTATCATGAATCCTGGATAGCTTATCAAACCAAATTTTGCGTCACTATATCTCGATTAGACGGACATTAATAGCGGTATCTTGTATCAGTGATATTGGCGCGCTCTCTTGAATGGAAATACCCGATAAAAGGTCAATTCGGCGATACGCTTTTCAGATTAGCCGCAGAAGGTATTATTCTTCTGAGTATATATTAAAATTAGAAGGACTAGACTTGTATTTAATCAAAATTAAGAAAATAATCTGCTGCGTAATAATATGTATTGCAAACAATGCCCAATCATTAGGCTTCATGCAGTTTTAGCATAGAGTTTGGCTATATCCTTCATTTTTCGAGCAAGGATGGCCATATAATAATTCCTCTGCAATACTAGGAGAATCACTTTACTTATGTACACTGAAATGTAGGTTAAACGGAAAAGTATCGTATACTAAACTGGTTATTTGCCCGGCTATAGCACTCATAAGACTATATTATTTCGACTTAGTACATCCAAAATTGGATCTTAAATAATAAAGTCAAAAGCACATCAGTATGCATGAAATAATCATGTCCTTTAATGTGCAACCGTTTCCCAATACAATTAAGTATTATAAGTGTCAAGTTTATTTCTCGATAAAATGATTGTATTGAGACTGACGAAATACGATTTTTTAGGCTTAAATCTGCAAACATCAATAAATCCGAAAGGTCGGATTAAAAGTATCTTAATTGTCAATTCATTTCCATTTCCTCTCGAGTTCTTTTCCTGTTTTCATAAACTGTAATTTTTATACAACGTCTGAAGATTGCATTGTGTGAAAAGCCTCATTGCTATGGAAAGTTGTTTTTGTTGGTAGGTGGCAATCGTATAACTGCATCGAATATGCCTGGACTAGTTCTTTCCTAGGACTTTTTTCTGGGAGAAAATGAAATCTTAAAACTCCTTTGTACTTCACCGTATTCCTTTGATACTGTTGATAATTCCAGACATCAGAGCTGCAATACGTTTTGCTATTATGACGAACCATCTAATGTCACTGTTTTGCAAAGAGAACTACATAAACAATCGGTTCAATTGGATCGTCAACTCACAGCTTTGCATAATTTGAAGTTTTTTTCTGTGTTCTTTGTGATTAATAACAGTTGTATGCATATAGCGATAGTTGATCAGGCCGATGGGTCCCTTCTGCATAGGGTGACCGATTCAAACCACGGAAGCATCTTGGACCAGTGGTTAGGGTAATTGACTCACTATCAGAGGATAGTGAATTCGAGACCATGCGCAAGACTCGGTAGATCCAGAGTAACTGATTTACTGTCGGAGGACTGTGAGTTCAAGACTCTAGTGCGATGTTGTGCCCTCTTTACTCCTCAATGCTATGTTGAGGTAGTGGGTTATGCGTGCCTCATCTTGTAATTAGGCCCGTTGGATGATTGACTAATAAAAACAAACAAACAAACAAACAAACAAACAAACAAACAAACAAACAAACAAACAAACAAACAAACAAACAAACAAACAAACAAACAAACAAACAAACAAAACAAGATAAAAACCAATGCATATTTCCAAGCGTAAATGACATGCACCGAGAATACTGACCAAAGATTTCTGTTTTACGAAAGAGATGAGAAGAAGTATTGATGTCGAAGGAAGTATTCGCAAAATGATTTCAAGATTTTCATCACGACGACAGCCATCAATTCCAACTGTACTGATTAAAATGTGACAATAGGCTTCACCCTTTAGAAATAAATCAATACACCAAAATAAGCGGTTTAGAAATTGTAGAATTATATCTTAAGATTACGGTATTATTGACACCAACAAATCTTTCACCAATCACTTTGCAATTTTAGGAAGCAATGGACTTGGAAATTTTGCCTTGCTCAAAGACAATAAGAGTAGAAAAATCAGCGGATGAAATTTCAGTGCACAGTATTTACAATTGTTGATAATAAACCCCACTACAGTCACATGCTCTCAGATTTGTGGTCCAATACGCACGGATATTATATTAAAAATGTAATTCGTCAAATATCAACAATTCGGATGTGATATGTATTAAACTTTATTTGAGACATTTCTAATTTCTTAGAGAAATGCGTTAAGACACATCCGCAGATGAGTTCAACCTAATTCTGAAATCGCGTTGAAAAATTTAACTCAATATCAATGTGTATTATAGTTATCAGACACATTAATTTGCAGCAAACCTTCCCCAAAAGTTAATATTACTCCAGTCCCACTCCCTAGTTTGAGAACATGATCGCCATGGTATGGAGACTTACGTTGGACGTTTGTAGAAGAGATACGGTTGTCAATAATAAGAATGGCTTTCCCGTGAGTTTTACATACACGGCAACAAACCAGAAATATCGAGTTAAAGTTTATCTTGATTACCTTGTCACTTCTGTTTCCTTTTTGAGTTTTTTCCTGCTTTCACCACTGAATACATGTAATTTGATACGTTTTCACATACATGATTGTATTGTAGTGCAAAGTATAGTCAATGAGAAATCTGTCTTTGGTGCTACAGGCAGTTTCGTTGCTGCCAAAACTTAGATGTTTCCTTATTTGTCACCAGCCAAAAAGCTTTTTTCGAACTCCTGCGCATATTGTCTTATTGTTTTGAAACTTGTGATGAATGCGGTTGTTATGGCTGAGATGCGTTTTACTAGTGATGGCCAACCTTCTAATGCCACAGTGTTTCAAGGAGAGACTCTTCAGTTGGAATGTCGTGTAACTGGTCTACGTCGTTATAGTGTGAACGAAGGTGTTGTATACTGGTTGTTTAATGGCGAGATAATCAGAGAAAGCAACGGTAGGCGATACGCTGCTCGATCTGTACGAGTACCTGGCAACCCTTTCGTGGTGAAAACAGCTTATTCATTGAACGTAACGCTCGTTTATTATGTAAACCAGGGATTTTATAGGTGTCTTGTGTACTACAACGGTCTACTCTATTTGGAATCAGACAACGCATTTGTCAGAGTCATTACCAGACCTTCCTTTCGACGACAGCCGTTAGATCAAACTGTTGTGGAAGGACAAAATGTGACATTTGGCTGCACCCTTGAGAACTTCGATAGTGCATATAACGTGAAGTGGTACAGACGTGGAAAAACTATTTCAGAAGATCATACCATCATAGAAACCGACGCATCCTATTACGATAGCCTCACAATTCAAGGAAACCGTGAAAGCGGAAATTTTGACTTGCACATTAACAATTTGAATAGAGAAGTAATAGGAAAATTTCAGTGCAAAGTCTTCACAGAGGGTTACAAGAAACCAATATTACAATCTCGTACTGCCAGAATTACGGTCCGATACCCGCCTAAGATGTTATATCCACAATGCAATTCGTCAAATATCAACAACTCGTATAATGAACATGAAGTAATTGAAGTAACGTGTTGGGCACAAGGTGGCAACGCTCCGCTGTATTTTGAATGGACGAAAGATGGTAAGACAAGCAATGGCACTCTTGAAGAATCAGACAGTCTTTATGTTGGGAAGATGAATTGGAATTTGACAGTACAAGACGATGGGAAGTACATATCGTGCGTCATGAAAGGGTTTGCTATTTTGAAAGATAAAGAGTGCATTATTGGGCCTTCAAGGGTACTAAAGGCTGAAAAACAAGAAACGGCTAGTTTTCCAGTCCTAAATGATACAATAGCAACTTTTTATCCTTGGAAAGAAGTGACCAGCGAACCAATCATTACCAAGCAAACTCAAAGTTTGATGTCACCATCTCAAGGTACTACAGATAGTATTACGAAAGATGTGAACTGTGAGACGAAACCAAGAGAAGAGACCAGGAAAAGTTTGATCCATATCACTATAGCTCTTGCTGTAATATTATTCATTATCATATACAACATCGCTTGTGTCTGTGTGAGGAGGAGGACCCAAGCACAACGGACAGCTAAACCTACCGATGACCAAGGACACGGTGGCCATAACAAAAACGAAATCAACGGTGAAGATGTCGATCACTATGAACGTTAAGGGACATCAATGGTGCAGAGTATGCGGAATTAAATGAAATAAATGTAAATATACCCAGTGATAATTCATCTTCCGGCAAAACTATGGCCGTGAACATCTAAATATGGATAGTTGCACAGGTAGAGAAATTCAACAAACTGTTAGCAATGCCGATCTTGCATGACGTCACCAGAACGAATATTCGTTGATCAATATTGCAATCAAAATAATCGAATACGTTCATGAGACAGGTCTAAAAAGCATGAAAACATTATCAAGGAAAAGTTATTATTTTTTTGACAAATATACAATGCATTTTAAGTAACGTAGACAAAAATATGCACAGTGCCATAATTTTATTTGAATGATTGACGTTCGTAACAGAGTGCAAAAGTCATCGCTGGTACCTCAGAGTAACTTTGAACCGCTTTGTTTACTTGTAGCTTCTTTCTTAATTTTGTGAAAAGTCCTGTGACTGTGTTCATTACACTTCACTTCGTAATTTTAGAAGCCTTCATCATTAATCGTGAACAATTCAATATATCAAATAGAATTTTGCGATCCTATATATTGATTAGACGGACATTCATTGTTGTACCTGTATCAGCGATATTGGCGCGCTGTTTTGAATGGAAATATCCGATAGAATGTTCCATTCGGCGAGGCACTTTTCATGTTGTTCGCAGAAGGTACTGTTCTTCTAACACGTCTTTAAATTAGTAGAAGTTAAACCTTTATTGAATGTCAATCAAAATGAAAAAGTCTGTCATATAATAATGTGACAATGCCTGAAAATTAAGATTTGTGCAGTTCTAGCATAGAATTTGGCAATAATCCTATGACGGACCTACACCTTCATTTATTCGAGCAAGGACGGTCATTCAATAATTCCTCTATAATACCATTAGAAGCACTTAATTGGTATATATTGGAAAGAAATTTAAACGGAAAAATATCGTAAACTGGTTATTTGCCAGGCCACAGCACTCATACGACTGTAGATTGTAGACTGCAGATTGTGCAACCATTTTTCAATATAAGTAAATGTTTATTTACTAGTGTCGAGTTTATGTTTTCGAAAAAAAAATAATTGTATCGAGACTGACAGAATAAACGCCACATGCAAGAATATATTAGCTCTTCCATGAGTATAAATTTGTAGAAGAGAAAAAAATCCGAAAGGTCGGGTCAAATGTTACCCTGACTGTTTATTCGTTTCTATTTCCTCTTGAGTTCTTTTCCTGTTTTTACCAACTGCAATTTGATACATCTTCCAAAAATTGCATTGTGTGAGATGCCCCTCTACTAAAACTTTCATTTTCTGCGAGAAATGTAATAATCATGTTCAAACCCTGTTGTTTTGGTAGTGTTGATAATTCAGTTTTAGAGCTGCAATGCATTTTTGTAGTGAGGGCGAACAATATGATATCACGATTCCACAGAGGAAATATACAGAGAGAATCTGTTTGATTCGATTGTAAAACGCACAGGTTTGAACTTTTATCTTTGTTCGTTGCAATTAATACCAGTGATAATGCATAAAGCGATAGTCGAGTGACCGAGGAACCCTTTTGCATATTTTGACTGATACAGACCAATACATATTTCCATGTTTAAAATTAAAAGTACTGAGAATACTAAACTAAAGTTTATATTTCTGTTTTGTGAACATGAGAGGAGAAGAAGTATTTGTGTCGAAGGAGGTATTCGCTAAAGTGATTATACGATTTTCATTTCGAAGACAGCGATCAAGTCCAACCGTTGATGAAAATAACTTGCTCGTGGGGGAGTGGTTAGGGCGCCGGACTCATTAAAATGAAACCAATCAAACGAAAATTCAGGGAGACAATCAAAGTGGACGTTTTGATTACTCAACAGCAATATAAGCAGGCGAAAAGTTTCAGTGCAAAATGTTTGCAAATAGTGACAAATAGTGACAAGTAAAGTCACGTGCTGTCAGAATTATGGTCCATTACGCGCAGATGGCAACTCCTGAATGCAAGTTGTCCTACGTCAACAATTCGTATGTCGAAGGTGAAGTTGTTGAGATAATATGTTGGGCACACGTTGTCAATGCTATGAGGAATTAGAATTAAAAGGAAAAGGATTCATCACATCATATAGAAGTGCTGGCTATCTGCATACAATAAAGGCAAAGCGATCATTTCATTCCCTAACCTGTACATGCTGATGTAATGCTGATGTAGTGCGTGATTAGACGGTCTCAAATAGCCACTCTATCATCTTATTGCCTTGCTTACAGCTGTTAGTAAGTGTGAAGTAAAAAGTAAACGACCTTTGACACACCACTTAATAATAGCAAAGATAGCAAGTGACATTCAGTCTATATCAAGTCGTCCAAGGCCTTATGTATGAATCTTCAGTGAGACATTTAGAAAGTCTTACAGTAATGAGTTACCCCCTGTTACACATAATGATTTCGGCGCATGTCGAAAATTGCGTTAAATACAATTTAACTGCGTATCAATCTGTATTTTAGTACTGGACACATTGATAGGCAGCAAACTTTCACTGTAAGTTGAGTTTAAGTTTTTGAGTAAATGATTACATCGATATCGAGACTAACTTGGACGTTCTGGTTCCGTATTGATACGGTTATCAATGAAGAGAACAGCCTTCCCGTGTGTATTACATCTGCACAAAACAAAAATCCCAAATATCGAGTTAAAGTTTATCATAATTAACCGTTCATTTCTGTTTCCTTTTAAAGTTTATTCCTACACGAAGGCATGAATGTTATTTGATACGGTTTTTCATAGTATTGTATGACAACGTATGCTGCGTGAGAAATTTGTATTTGGTGTAAAGGCAGTGTCATTAACTGCGCAGACTGAGATGCTCCCATATTTGTCACTCGCCGAAATGAATTCTTCAAAATCCTTCGTATTTTATCTGATTGTTTTGAAACTTTTGATAAATCCGAGTGTTATGGCTGAGGTATGTTTTACTAGTGATGGCAAACCTTCTAATGTCACCATCTTGCCGGAAGAGACTCTTGAGCTGGAATGTCGTGTAACTGGTCTGCATCGTGAACGTGAGAACGAATGTGTTTCATAGTAGCTGTCAAATAACGGGTTTATCGGAGAGAGCGATTTGCTACATGATATGAACCAATACCTGACGATCCTTCTATGGTGACAGCAGTTTATTCAGTTAACATAACACTGACGAAGGATTTCATGGGTGTATTATGTACAACGATCGACACAGTCTTTTGAAATCAGAAAAGGTATTCGTCCGAGTGATACCCAGACTTCTTTTCGACGACAGCCGTCAGCTCGAAGTGGTGCCGAAGGATAAAATGTGATATTGGGTTGCACTACTTCGGTGCATATAACGCGAAATGGTTTAAACGTAGGCACTTTATTTCTGAAGATCATACTATCATTGAGACCGACGAATCCCGGCGCCATAGCCTTACAATTCAAGCAAACCAATGAAAGCGGAAATGTTGACTTGCACATTAACTATTTAAGTAAAGAAATCAAGGGAAAATTTCAGTGCAAAGTCTTCACAAAGGGTTAGATGAGCGCAATATTACAATCTCGTACAGTCAGAATTACCGTCCGATACCCACCCGACATGTTATATCCACAATGCAATCCGACAAATATCAACAATTCGTTTAATGAACGCAATGAATTTGAAACAACGTGCGAGCACGGGGTGGTAACGCTCCTGTGTATTTTGAATGGACGAAAGTTGGTAAAATAGACAATGTTACTCTTGAAAAATTAGATATTCTCTGTGTTGGGAAGATGAGAAGGAATTTGACAGTACAAGACGATGGAAAGTACATATCGTGCGTAATGAAAGGGTTCGCTATTTTGAATGAACGATAAGGTGCTATTGGTCCTTAAAGCGTACTACACGCTGAAAAAAGAAGAAACGGCTATTGTTCCACCAGTAAACGATGCAATAACTACTTTAAATCGTTTGACAATAGTGACCAGCGAACCAAACATTACCTAGCAAACTGAATGTTTTCTATCTCAATCTAAAGGGATTACAATAGCATTACGAAAAATATGAATTGTGTGTATAAAGCAAGAGAAGAGTCCAGAACAAGTTTTATTCATATCACAATACCTCTTGCTGTAATTTTATTTATCGTCGGAAATAATATCACTTGTGTCTGGGCGAGGAAGAGGACCAAAGCACAACGGACAGCTAAACCTAGCGATGACACGATGGCTATAACAAAAATGTAATCAACGGTGAAGATGTCGATCACTATGAGACATCAATGGTGCAGAGTATTCGGAATTAATGAAATAAATGTAAATGTACCATTTGATTATTCATCTTTTGACAAAACTTTGGCCGAGAACGCTTTAATATAGATAATGCTACAGGTAAAGGAATTTAACAAACGTTAAGCAGTTCCATGAATTCACAATATTGCAGCTAAAATTACCGAATAAGTTCTAGAGACAGATATACAAAGGATGACAACAGTATCAAGAAAGAGTTGTTAATTTTTTTCATAAATATACATTGCATTTTAATTGACGTCGACGAAAACGTGCACAGAGCTATAATTATTTACAACCGTGGCTACTTTATTGTTGATCTAGCCTGTCTGGTGCAATACGAATTTCTGTCTGTAAAAGGGTGATAAAACGGTTACTCTACCATGTGTCAGGCGTGATAATGATTTTACTATCAGAACCCCTGGGACAAGATTGCCTGAACCTGCGATAGAGAACTACAACAAACCATTTCGACAAGCACCAAGGTAATTGGAAACTTTTGAAAGGGGAATGAAATATTGAAGAGTGTAAAACAAAATTTGTTGCAAAAACACTAAAGGTCAAAGGAAGGACAGGACAAAAAATGACTACAGCATATCATGTTTGACACTCTACAATATTTTATTCCCCCTTCAAAACTTTCCAGTATAGGCATTTCAATTTACTCAGTGCAGGAGATACCTTCAGAGTTTAGTGGATTCCTTATCAGTCTTGAGACGATAAAACAGACTCTTGTTTATCGTCAGGTCCTTATAGCAAACTACTCAGCTAAGTTGTTTGGTAATACCTAGTACAATCATGTACATATAACTTGGTGTGTTGATTACTCAGACGTCTGCTGTAGTAAACGTTATCTTCATCCTGACAACGGGGTGCCGATAGTGAAGCTTTAATTTATTACACCGTCCGTTTTTTTTCATACAAACAGAATCTCAGTTTGCATCAACTGGGCCATATCAGCAATAAAGTGGCCACGGGTGTACATTCGGAATAGAGTGCCAAAGTCATCACTGGTAGCTGTGAATAACTTTAAAGGCACCCTTCTCAATCCCAGGTTCTCGCATTAGCAATGTGTCGACAGCCTATTGACATTTTGCCATTCTTTTGTTTCCATTGAATATTTCATCAAGTAAATAATATTTATATATCTGATAATTGAGCGGGGCTTTAAACCACTTTATTCACTTGTAACGTCTTTCTTAATTTGTGAATAGTTCCTGTGACTGCAGTAACATTACACTTATTTTGTAATTTTAGAACGGCGTCATCATTAATCATGAACGACTTAGCCAATCATATTTTGCGTCGCTAAATAGAGATTAGACGGACATCCATTTTGCATCAGCGATGTGGGCTCGCTGTTTTGAATGGAAATATCCGGTAAAATGTTCTTTTCGGCGAGACACTTTTAAGTTAGTCACAGAAGATACTAATGGTCTTCTAACGTATCTTTAAATTAAAAGAAACTGCACCTGTATTCCATCAAAATAAAATAGTCTACTGTCTAATGATGTGACTATGCATGAAAATTAGAATCTGTGCAGTTAGTATTTTCGGTGGACCCACGCTACAAAAATGTCTGCTACATCTGTTTAATGCAATGATAGATATTGAATATATCCCTTGTACTTTCAAATGTGCTTATCTCATCCCGATTTTCAAAGGTGGCAACAAAGACAAGTATGATATTAATAATTACCGGGGGATCTCGCTTACGCCATCATTACAAAAGCTCTTTGAATTATGCATCTTTCAACGTTTACAACCATGGCTTTTGAAAAGACAGATTCCCCACCCACTTCAAGCAGGCCACCAACCTGGTCTAAGTAATATCACTACTGCGTTTTGTATTCAGGAAAGCATCCTTCATCACATGAACGCCATAGCAAAGTGTACATGTGCAGTCTGGACATTCACAAAGCCTTCGATTCTGTGTGGTGGAATGGCCTTTTCACAAAGTTATATGTTAATGTAGGAATTAACTCGAAACTTTGGAGGATATTACGTACTATGTTTCATGGTCAACATTGCAAAATTGTCGTGGGTACATGTACTTCAGAAAACTTCCCAATACTGCAGGGAATTCGACAGGGTAGTGTACTCTCTACTGCATTATTCCTTATTTTCATCAATGATTTATTTACTGAGCTTGAGTCCAGTAAAGTCGGTTGTTTATATCGGTTCATCGTTTGTAGGCGCACCTGCACTTGCTGATGATATTTCAATTTTGACACCTACTCGTTCCAGTTGCCAAAAACATGTTAATATTGTTAGTAATTTTTGTTCCCTTTGGAGACTGAAACTCTCAACAAGTAAGAGCCGTCTTATTATTTCGGAGAAAAGACATCTGAACACAAAAGTAGACCTATGCATTGTGCTGTGTTTCTAAATAACGAGGCAATACAAGAAACTGACTCATTACCACTGTTGGCATGCAATTCAATAGTACTTTGTCATCTTTAGATAGGACAGTTTCTGCATGTAAAAAAGCCAGATCCATTATTAATTCTCTGCGTAGCTCTGGTGTTGGACCAAATGGGATTAATCCTATCATTGGTGCAGAGGTTTGGAAAAAAATGTGTATGCCTGCAGCTTTCCACACATGTGAACTTTGGACAGTCTCTGAAACTGAAATGTTAATGTTAGAACGGTGCCAGCGATATGCTGCAAATATAATACAAGGTTTACCGACAAGAACTTCGTCGGACGTTGCTATAAGTACGATTGGCCTGTACTCAATGGAAGCACACTTAGATTTATGTAATTAAGATTTTTTGGAACATTGTGTCGTCTTAGTAACTCTGCTTTGTGCAAAAAGGTCTTCCTAAATCGTCTTTTTGAATTCAAACTATCAGTCATTGAAAGTCAAAGAGGCTTTATTCCTGATGTGTTACGTATTTTAGCAAAGTATGACCTGTTATGTTTTCTGGAAGAATTCTATTTGTCAGGATTCTTTCCTAACAAGCAACCTGGAAATTAATAGTTAAAGACACTGTGTATGAAAGAGAAAATGTCTTGCGGATGGGTAGACTTGAAAGTAAAAGGGAATTTGATTTCTTTCATACTGTGCATCCAAAAATTGAACCACTTTTCTTATTGCGCTTTGCAAAATTGTTTCCTTTCTTCAAAGATACTGCGATGCATATTTTACAGATCCTTGCAAATTTCGAAATAATACATTGTCCAAAATGTGAGGAAGACACGAATAATTTGCTTATCCATTCTGCTGTAGCCTGCACAGAAACAGAACAACAAAGGATCGATCTTTGGTCTAAGTTGAATAACAACACAAGTGTGCACTTTACAGTTTTCCTTAATGACCTCAGTGATGATTATTTGTTTCAGCAATGCTTGGAAACGAATATATCATTAACGATTTCAGCTCTGAGGAAAGTACGTTTCTCGTAAAAACTTCCCTGGAATTTTTTTCAGACAATATTTTTGCGTTAATTAGTTTCATTTTTCTCTCTGATATAACTGTTATGACTCTTAGAATGTAAATTTTATGTTGCTGTAACTCTTCTTTTCAAAGGAGGAATAAGAAACAACAACAACAACAACAACATAGAACTTGTCAATAATCCAATGGCGGACAATCACTTTCACTTCTAAGAGAAAGAACGGCAATTCAATAATTCCTCTATAATACCAACAGAAGCACATAAGAGGTATATATTGAAAGGAAGATTACACGGAAAAATATCTTAAACTAGTTGTTTTGCCAGGCTGCAGTACTCACGCGACTGCCGATTGCTTTGACTTAAGTCAAAAATTATATTTTCAACAATTAAGTCAACAGCACAACAGCATGTATGATGATAATTAGGTCCCCTTATGCGCAACACTTCCCCTATAAAAGTAAATATTGAGAGTGTATTGCTTGTGACAAGTTCATGTTTTCGAACAAAAATATTTTATCGAGATCGTCTAAATACATGCCATTTGCATCAACAATGTAACAGACTATAGATCTGCAAAAGAAAATAAATCCAAAAGGTCGGATTATCGTAAAAGTTATCTTCCTTGTCTATTTATTTCTGTTTCCTATTGAGTTCTTTTCCTGTTTTAAAATGCCATTTGAGACATCTTCCGAAAATTTCGTTGTGTGACAAAGCTTTGTTGACATTGAAATATGTTTGGTGGTAGGCAGCAATCTTATTACTGCATCAATTGATGGCACCTTTTTTCTTTTGCGGGAAAAATGAAATCTTGAAGCTCCATTATTTTGATACACTGTTGATCAATTTCGACTTTCAGAGCTGTGATGCATTTTTCTAGTGATGGTGAACCATATAATGTCATCGTTTCAAGAAGAGAATGTACAATGAAAATTGGTCATTGGTGTTGTAAAACTCACCGTATTGCTGAATTTGAACTATCTTTTATGTTCTTGGTAATTAATAACAGTTATATGCATATAGCGACAGTCGATACATTGAGTGACCGTTGGCTTTGGGACCATTTTGCATTTGTTGATCGATTCAAGCCAATACATATTTCAATGCTAAAACGCACGTGTCGAGAATACTGACTGAAGATAATATTTATGTTAAGTGAAAGAGAGAGAAAGAAGTGTTGGTGTCAAGGGAGGTATTACAAGATTTTATTTTCGAAGACAGCCATCAAGTTCAACTGGTGCTGGAAGAAAAATGTGACTATGGGCTGCACCTTTGCGAACTGTGTCGATTATAAACAACGAGAAGTGGTATAGAAATTTCAAATAATTCTCAGTTTACAGTATCATTGAAATCAACAAATCTCATATAAATCACATGACAATTCAAGGAGACAATGTAAGTCCAGCAATTTTGACTTGCTGACCAATAATATAGGTCAAGAAATATGCGGAAACTTAAAGTACAAAGTGTTTTCAAATGGTGACAACAACCCTTATTTCAGGGACACGCTCTCAGAGTTACGGTCCGATACGCTCAGATACTGTATATCTGAAACGCAATTCATCAAATATCAAAAAATCCGTATGTTGAAAGTGACGTTTTGAGTCAACATGTTATGGTAGTGCTCCAGTGTGTACGTATTTTGAGCGGACGAAAATAGTAAATTGGACGAATAATGAAGAGCAAAGCTCTCAAGACCGCAGATACAGTGGGAGTAAGTCTATCGAATATAATAATAAATTAAATAAAGGTTGCAATGAAGAGCTGTGGGAAGTCATTCACAGGAAAAGTTCGGAAGTAGGTAAAATTAAAATGTCTGAGTGGACAGTCGACGATTATGTCTTTTATAAAATAATGGCAGAAGACGAGTAAATATGGACACTGCTAACAATATTGAAATTAATACGTCATAGTTAAAAAATGCACGGTATATGAATGTCGTGGTTATCTGCGTAAAATAAAAGCAAAGCCATCATCTCATTCCCTGGCCTCTACCTGGTGGCATTGTTCATTATCAGACGCTCTACAACTGCTATAAATGCAAAGGAAAAAGTAAACGACATTCTGACGTATCACAAAATAATATCGAAGATTGCATATGAGAATGAGTATATTTCGAGTCACGGAGCGTCTTATGCATTAAGATTAATCTTTATATGTGTCAATTTCAAAAAATTCAAAAGTCTTATTGAAGTGAAATACCCCTGTTACACACAAGCGTAGATGATTTCGACTTAAATCTGGACCTGCGTTGAACACAATTTACCTGCCTATCAATACATTATGTATGATAGCATCGGACACAATTGTATTCAGAAAATTATCACTATAAGTTAAAAGTGCTCAAGGTAAGTTTATGTTTTTGAGTAAATGATTGCATCGATATCGAGACTTAACTTGGACGATTGTACCAAAATAGATATGGTTGTCGACGATAAGTACTACTGTCACCTGAGTTTTACATCTGCACCCGGCAACACAGCCGAAATATCGAGTTATACTTTATCTTCATATCCTGTCCATTTCAGTTTCCTTTTGATTTTTTTTCCTGCTTTCAACACTGAATATGTAATTTGATAATTCATAGGATTGTATTGAATGACAAAGCATAGCGCCTGAGAAATCTGTATTTGGTGCTACGGCCAGTCTCACTGCTGCACAGACTGAGAGGCTTCCCTATTTGTCACTCGCCAAAATGACCTCTTCAAAATCCTTCGTATTTTATCTTATTGTTTGAAACTGGTGGCAAATCCGGGTGTTATTGCTGAAGTGCGTTTACTAGCGATGGCCACCCTTCTAATGTCACCGTGTTTCAGGGAGAGACTTTTGAGTTGGCTTGTAGTGTAACTGGTCTACCTCATGGACGTGAGAACGAATATGTAGCATACTGGTTGTCAAAAACCGGGTTTATCGAAGAGAGCAGCGTTCGGCGATTCGCCACAATTTGTAGACCAGTACCTGGAGACTCTTCCTTGGTGACAGCAGTTTATTCATTTAACGTAACTCGTGCTAAGGACATGACCAAGGATTTTATAGGTGTCTTCTGTACCATGATAAAGGAGATTTTTGACATCAGAAAAGGCATTCGTAGGAGTCATTCCAAGACTTCCCTTTCGTCGACAGCCGTTAGACCAAACTGTCGCTGAAGGACAAAATGCGACATTGGGCTGCACTCTGGAAAGCTATACCGGTGCATTTAACGTTAAGTGGTTAAGACGTGGGCAAATTATTTCAGAAGATCATGCCATCATGGAAACCAACGCATCCTATTATGATAGCTTCACAATTCAAGGAAACACGGGAAGCGAAAATTTTGACTTGCAAATTAACAATATAAGCAGAGAACTAAGCGGAAAATTTCAGTGCAAAGTCTTCACAAAGGGTATCAAGAAACCAATATTACAATCTGATACTGCCAGAATTACGGTCCGATACCCGCCTGAGTTGTTTTATCCACAATGCAATTCATCAAATATAAACAACTCGTATGTTGAAGGCGAAGTAATCGAAGCAATGTGTTGGGCACGAGGTGGCAACGCGCCTGTGTATTTTGAATGGACGAAAGATGGTAAGACAGACAATGGTACTCTTGAAGAATTAGATAGTCTATATGTTGGGAAGATGAGATGGAATTTGACAGCACAAGACGATGGAAAGTACATATCGTGCGCCATGAAAGGATTCGCTATTTTGAATGAACGACAGTGTACTATTGGCCCCATTCACATTCAATCAACGCAAGTGAGCACGTTTATATCCACAGAGGGCTACTCAAAAACATTTCAAGCTTTGGCAGGTGGTACTAAAATGGCAACTTGGCCTTCTACTAACTTCGTCACAGACAAGCGGGGCCCCACAGAGCATTCGCCACCTTCTCACACGACTAACAGTGAATTTAAAGCAATAGCGCCCTCTGCAATTACGTTTTCAGTTGCGAAGGGAAGCCTGATTCCGTTACCACCAGCTGACAAACTTGCCAGTCGTATAATGTATGCAACCATCGCGTTAGCTATTATATTGATGGCCGTTGTAGTAGCTATTGTCGTTCTCTATGTAGACTCTAGAAAGACAAGCACCGAGCAGTCGGCGTTTGAAGCCACGATTGATGAAGAAAACCAAGGCCAAGCAAAACCTGCTAATAATTCGCAGAATGCCGGCGTAGACACGAATCCGACAGAAGAACTGCCAGAAAAAAGTGAAGAAAACCGAGAAGAGTCAGTGTAAAATACCTCCAGTTAACTACAAACATGATTTTTCAAAAAGTGACAGAATAATACAATATGGAAACATGGCTTAACTCAGTGCTATCGGGATCCAAACAAAGCCTAAGTTACATATTGAAAAATCTGCAATGCTCTTCGATCGCATTAGCTTAATAGCAACTCGTCACCAAAAAACGGCTTTTCAACCATACATGTTACCTTGCTACAAACTATTCATCGTTTAAATGGAAGGAGATCTATTGTCACAAAAACAACTTTTAACCATACATAATACCTTGCTGCAAACGATTCATCGTTTAAATAGAAGGAGATCTCTGGATGGAATTGGAGTTGTTTACGCTATAATACCTCCATCAGAGGGGGTTCCGCCAGGCAAATGTGTCTGCTTTAAATCACTACAGAGACTTACATGGAAAAGTTTTAGGAGCATAATCCTATTACTCAGTGCTAAAAGCATCAATTAGAATTCTCTGTCTTCTTGAAGTGTTTACTATAGTATCCCATATGTCGCTTTCTGTTGACCGACATACTTATGCACTCCTGTGAAATACATTTATGTTTCCCGATTTAGGGACTTAAAGTTTTAACGGTATGCTGGCAGTAGGGAATTTTATCATTGTATGCTGTTACTTTAAACTGAATCAGATCTGGGAAAATTCCTGCTCACAAACCCAACTTAGATTGTGCAGCCGTTCAGCCAAATACGAAGGAAAGCTCTATTTTGATATGAAATAAATGTATTCGAAGAAAAAATACTCAATAATTTTCAGATAGGAAGATGATATTGCGAATCAACTGATTAGCTCTCTATTATAAAATGGTAATAGTATTTCCGTTTTGCACACGTAAGCGCCAAGAGCCGGAATTAATACTTATACAATTAAACAAAGTTTGAATCTGTGACTATTATGCTTTCATTAATACATTTCATAGCCGTTCTTAAAATTTGAATAATGCAGTTTCAATAATTGAATGTAATTGAAAGTAACGTTACAAACAATAGTACTATTCCTGGACCAATAGGAGAATGAAATTTTTAATCAGATATTTTTTTTGCATGCCATATCCCGTTCCAGCGAAGATCAATATAGCGAAGAACAAAATCATAATCATTGCTAAGGAAGAGGAAAATATCATATTCCGATGTTCATGAAATCACAAATATAAGAGAAAAAGAGTTCTTTTGTTTTCCATTGTCCTTTTGAATCACCCATGATGACAAATATAGAACCCACCAAGCTAAAAAGTAAGAGTTGATTCTGGCATTTAATCTAATTACAACCAGCTTAAAATTAAAAGTTCACTTATCGGGAAGTAAATAGCTTTGTTATTGAATTTCAAGACATTACTACACAGATAACTACATATGGCTATATCTAACCAAGTGCATTGCACAGTATAAGAAGTCTTTTTCGAGATATTAACTTTGAAAAATTAACCGGACAAATGATAAAGAGAAAATAAATGTTGATGCCACTCAATCTGATTGCGTCAATTTTGTTTACAGGTGTAGATGTGAATGTGTGTATGTGTCTTTCTTTAAACACTCGTAATTGATCGAATAAATATATCCCAAATGGACATTTTATTACAGTATAGTTTTCCAAAATATAAGAGGTGACGATAGAAGCGATGAAGTACCCTTCACACATAATATTTCGTTAATTCATTTGTTTTGTTTTGTTTTATCTACATCGTCACATAACAGGTTGTCTTTGTCATATTTAATTTTACATAATCACTGTTCACTCGATTTTTTATGTCAAGCCGATATAGCATATGTCGTCGTTGCATGCACGGAGAGTTTTAGCAGAGAAAGTAATGAAAAACTGTTGAATTTGATTAGGGGTTATTTGTCTGCAAATTCATGAGTGGGAGTAAAATACAGGGAACCCCCCACTGGCAAATTGAAAACAAAATTCAAATTTTCTCTTTCTCTCAAATCTTTACATTTTCACCATTTGTACTGTGGTGTGTGAAAGACAAGAGAACAAAAGACGGATACGTCAAATATATATATATATATATATATATATATATATATATATATATATATATATATATATATATATATATATATATATATATATATATATGGATGCTTGACCGCGAGTTTATTATAGACAGCAGCGTTCCGCGATACGCTGCCAGATATCAAACACTACCTGGCGACTCTTCGTTGATTGAAGCCGTATTTTTATTTAATGTAACGCGTGCTAAGTATACTGACAAAGGATTTATAGGTGTGTTCTGTACGAAAATCAGCGTTTTTGGATGTTGTCAGAAGATGCATACGTCGACTTCATTCCAATACCTTCTTTTTGACGACAGCTGTCAGATCTAACTGTTGTTGAATGATAAAATGTGACATTAGGCTGCACTCTTGAGAGGTACAACCTTGCATATAAAGTGAAGTGGTTAAGACAAAGAAAAATAATTTCTAAAGACCGTGCCATCATCAAATCCGACAAATCCTATTACGATAGCCTAAAAATTCAAAGAAACAGTGGAATAGAAAATTTTGACTTGAACATTAATAATATAAGTAGAGAAATAAGCGGAAAATTTCAGTGTAAAGTCTTCACAACAGTTTACAAGAAACCTATATTACAATCTCGTACTGCCATAATTACGGTTCAATA
Organism: Ptychodera flava; assembly: GCF_041260155.1. Lineage (NCBI taxonomy): Eukaryota > Metazoa > Hemichordata > Enteropneusta > Ptychoderidae > Ptychodera > Ptychodera flava. Next base: position 18,882,551 of record NC_091937.1, on the reverse strand, counting down.
CCCGCCTGAGATGTTATATCCGAAGTGCAATTCGTCAAATATCAACAACTTGTATGTTGAAGGTGAAGTAATAGAAGCAACGTGTTGGGCTCAAGGTTGCCACGCCCCATTGTATTTCGAATGGAGGAAAGATGGTAAGATAGACTATGGTAGTCTTCAAGGATTAGAGAGTCTTTATGTTGGGAAGATGAGATTGAATGGGACAGTACAAGACGATGGAAAGTACATGTTATGCGTCATGAAAGGGTTCACTATTTTGAATCAACGACAGTGTACTATTGGTCCTATTCACATTCAATCAACGCCAATGACAACATTTATTTGGCGTTTGCCACCTCACACGACTGAACGCGAATTTAAAACAACAGCGCCCTCTGCATTTACGATTTCAGTTGCAAAGGGACGCCTGACACCGTTACCACCAGCTGACAAACTTAGCAGTTAGCACTTAGCACTTAGCTCTTTTATTGATGGCGTTGTAGTAGCTATTATCGTTCAATGTGTCGATTCAAGAAAGACAAGCACCGAGCTGTCGGCGTTTGAAGCCACGATTGATGAAGAAACCAAGGCCAGGCAGAACCTGCTAATACTTCGCATAATACAGACGTAGACACGAATCCTACTGAAGAACTGCCTGGGAAAAGTGAAGAAAAGCAAGAAGAGTCAGTTTTAATGTGTCCAGTTAGTTCATCACACAATGGTTCTTGAAACAAGCGACAGAATAATTCAATATGAAATGATGGCTTATAACTCGGTGCCCTCGGAATTGGGTTCTCAAAATTTGCAATTCTCTGCGCAATTTGCTTGATAGCAAATCGGTACGAATAAAGGCGACGTTCCAAACATTTATATTACGGTAGCCCCGTCTGCTTTAAAAAATGGCCAAAAATTAGATGGAAAAGTTTTCAGAAAGCATAATCGTATTAATTAATGCTAAACGGATCACTTTGAATTTTCCTGCTTCTTGAAGTGTTGAGCGCATATTAAGTTAGAGTATCTTGTATTTCGCTTTTTGTTGACCGACATTGCACTCCTGTCAAATACATTCATTATGTTTCCGGTTTGACGAAAACATTCTTAAAGGCGCACGTGAAGAAGGGCGTTATCATAGTATGTTTTTACTTTAAATTGCATCAAATTTAGGAAAATGTTTAACGCACAAGCCCAACTTAAATCTTGGAGCTGTTCAGCCAAATACGAAGGCAAGCATTATTTCGATATGAAATAAATGTAATCATAAGCAAAACAATTAAACCATTGTTTGCGCAGAGATAAATAATTTTCGGAAAACAGGAAGGCAATATCGCAAATCAATTCATTAGCTCTGTCTCAAATTATAAGATAGAATGGTGTTGCAATTGTGTACACGAAAGCGCCGAGGGTCAGAATTACTTAAAGGGAGGTTGTCGTCGGAACTGCGCGTGTGCGACTTTTTTGTTTTGAAACAGTGTATTTCACGCATGATATCTATTGCACCACATCAACATAGCTGCAACATTTTAATTTTAAGATATTCATTGTCAACAAACATGTTTAACTTTCATCAATCGCCAATGTACCCTCGATACAGTGTTTACATCGGTCGTAGGCGTCCCAGGCAACTTTTGAGCAGAGTTCCGACGATACCCTCCCTTTAATACGTACTATCAAACATAGTTAAATTTTTTTATTATTATGCTTTCATAAAATACATTTCTCAGTCCGTCTTAAAATGTGAATAATGCAATGACTAAATTTGAAACATAGTTGTATCAATTAAGGTAATGTTACAAACAACAGTACTTTTACCTCTAACAATAGAACAATCAATATTAAGCACATATTTTGTTGCATACCAGATCCCGTTCAAGCAAAGATCAATCTAGTAACGAACAAAATCATGATCATTGCAAAGGAACAGGTGAATATCATATTCGGATGTTCATGAAATCTCACATATAAAATGTAAAGAGTTCTTTCGTTTTCCATTTTCGTTTTAAATTACCCATAGTGGCAAATATAGTATACCCAACCAAATAGGTAAAACATAAGAGTTGATTCTGGCATTGAACGTAATTACAACCAGCATAAAATATAAAATTCACTTATCGGGAAATTAAATAGCATTAATATTTTTATTGAATTTCAAGAAATTACTATACAGATAGATACATACGGCTATATATAAATCAAGTGCATGGCACAGCATAAGAAGTCTTTTCGAGCTGTCAACTTCGAAAAATCAACCGGATACATGGTAAAGAAGAAATAAAATTTTGAAGCCACTCAATCACAATTGCGTCAATTTTGTTTAAAGGTGTAGATGTGCGAATTGTGTATAAGTGTCGACCTTTAAACACTCGTAATTGTTGAATAAATAAATACCGAAGGGGTGGTTTCACAACATATAACGAGGTGACGATGGAAGCGATGAATAACTCTTAACCCTTCTTTAGACCCGTATTCGCAAATGCAGAAAAAAGTATGGCGGCGATTATAAGAGGAAGGTGGTACAATAAGGATCATTCCGTCAATCACCTGGATTCATAACGCTCGTTAAACCATCTCACTATTCGACAGTTGTATTTCTTCTTTTCTGTCCCCGGCAATGGAGTAGTGCTAGCGTGAAAAACTAAATAAACTTGTACTGACTTAAGAACCAAAACTGAACAAGGACGTCACAAAATATTTCGTTAATTCATCTATGTGTTTTTTTTATCTACATCGTCAAATAACAAGTTAATCATCTTTGTCATATATTTTGCATTATCACTATGATGGTCATCCCTTCGATGTTTATTCGATTTTGTTTGGTGTTAAGCGCGTATAACATATTTCATTATTGCTTGAGTTTTTAAATTAGCAATGAAAATAATGAAAAACGGGGAAATTCGACCTCTTATTATTTCAAATTCATAAGTGGTAAATCCCTCCCCTTCGTTTGCATGAAAGGCAACTTGAGAACAGACTTCAAATCTTTGCCATTCTCTTTTGTTCATCTAACGCACATTTCCAGCACGTGTACTGCGGTTAACATATGAGAAAAGAGTACAAAACACAGAAAGTGAATGAGTTAAGGACATACATTGTATATAACAGTTAGAAAATTTGCGATGAATCCTTCAGCTGAAATTTTATTGGTAGAATTTACAGTGTCCGAATGTACATGTTATCGTACTTACACGCCAAAATAGAGTCTGAATATTCCGTAGCTCCCGGATGTATGCAGTATTTGAATATTCATATAAAAAACTTGATGTTTAGAAGACATTTTTATTGACGAAAACCCCGTCCCTGCGTCAATGTGCGCTGAATTATCAATAAAATTCGAATGTGTTGCGGTTGCGAGACATTTAAATGAGAGCGGGGGCACGAGTGATTGTCTTAACGTATTATATTACGGTATACATCTATTTATAACATTGCTTTCATGAGTTGTGTCAGAGAGTCTTATCTATTTCCTTCATATTGCTCTCTTTTCTTTTCGTTGTTTCGGATCCATAAACAAAGCCCATTACTTTTTGAGTAGATTTGATGTGTCAGTAAAAAAATGCAAAAGTACGATAGAAAAACTTTGCATCCATTTCTGCATATTGTCGCTGGCAGTACCAGCATAGATGTTGTCACGATGAACCAATTTTTGAAACTGGAGCTGCTTTTGGTGTTTTCACTCGGCGGTTTGGACTTCACTGCCGCGGCGGTGCCATACTTTCTGCGAAGCGGACAGCCGACTGACATCACAGTGGTTGAGGGCGACGATGTCAGTTTGCCCCGTCGGTTCGATGGCTTTCCACCCGATATGGAAGATATCCTACAGCGGGGGACAACGGAATCTCCCTTGACACAACGAAATGGCAACGTCAAGAACGCCGCAAAATTCATCGTTATTATCACGTCCCGTGGTATTGTCTGGAGCGAAATGTTTACAGTGAAACATGTCGACAAAACCGACGAAGGTATTTACAAATGTTTTCTGAGAAGGGTCGGACATCTCCCTGTTAGTCGAAGACCGTCATTTCGTTTCAGACCAAAATCAGTAGATAGGCAAAGTGTCATATTACGCTGTCAACTCGACAACTTGGATGACAAACACTTCCACGTCAGTTGGTTCCGCATTGATACAGAATTTTCTAGGGGTCATGAAATCACAAAACTGAGTCTGTTCGACACGGGAGAAGAACGGACGATTCTTTGGCATGATTATTCTGGCGTGAACGACTTAACACAGACTAAAACTAGAAAGACGAGCTGCCAGTGCGGCGTGTTTCCATTGAAAAGCGCCAGTTCTCTTTTGAAATCGCAAATTGCAAACATCCTCGTCCTCTTTCCGCCTCACAACAACCATCCAGGGTGGCTTCCATTGACAGTTAAACACCACTATCGTACCGGCAGAGATGACATAGTCAAAGGAACGCGTAAGGCTAACCGTGAAACGGAACCCACAAATGTTAAAAAGATTCTTCATGGACAGCGGAAATTTAACATATTGGATAAAAGGGGATCACCCGTTCAGAATAAATGGTACCTGACGACAAGTGGTCACCGTGATGGTAGTTTTATTATGTTCGCCATTAAGGGGCCCGTCGTTTTGAGTCCCCGAAACCGTTTGGCAGGTCAAAGGTCAATTGAAAAACGACAAGTTTCTAAAAGGAAGTCCAGCAAGAAAGTGCGGAGGGAGGCTCCCATGACTAGCAGTGCGATGACCTCATCGTTCCAGAGCGAGACTGCACAAACAACAGTAATGAAAGACGAAAGGACGAGAACGAAAACAACGCCATCTACCCTGACAAGTACTGCTGAACAAGTAAAGGCTGGGACAGGCAATTCTCGTAACTCAGACACTGCTCCGACTGTTGCCACGTTAAAATCGTTCGCCATAGAACCATCGAAGCCAAAAAGTTTACAGCTACAAGACACCGGCGAACCAGTCGTACGTTTCCTGTACTTCATGATATATTTCTCGCTGTCTTCATTGTAGGTGTGGTGCTTTTTGCTGTCGTCTTCGTTGTTTTTAGGAGAGTACGTCGACATGAGAGTGTAAGAAAACTTGACGAAGAACACGGAGCTCAGAGTAAACCTGACCAAGGCAGTGACAACCCGACAACGGTGACCGATGCCGCAGAAACAGAACGTGGTAAAGTACAGCGTTGCACGGATGTCGCGAACGGCGAAGCATCGGATTCGTGTTCAAGAATGTTTCGTGTGAGATATGGGTCGTCTTTGGATACGTTGTCCGCGCTATCGCTGCCGTATGACGACGATGACGACACCGGTGCTACAACTGGCAAAACCTACGCCGAATTGCACATTATTGCACCTGCCGATGCAGAACCGGGCGGAAACCTGGGAGTCCTCGAAGATAAAGTGACAAATGGATCATGCGACGGACAAAGTGTCGGAAAAGACGAAGCGAGTATTTGGAATAGTGATAGGTTCAATACAACATTCGAACTTTCCACAGATGATCTATTGGCTGACGTCAGCGCTTCAATATCACTCCAAACAGACTGGTTGGTGAAGTATGCCGATTATGATTTTTAAGTCATTTCCAAAAATACACCCGAATGCGTGAACATGCCTCGTAAAATATGTGTTGAGAGATGTATTGCATGTTGTCAAACATTCTGCAACCACACTGTGCGCTGGTTTGACAGAGAAACACGAATAATGAAAGGAATATACACAGCCATTACAAGTTATAAGTTTATGTAGAAACCACAATAAGGTCAATTCTCTTTTCTTTTTGTGACGACTGTTAAACGTTTGATTTTCAAACTGCTTAAAGTGGCACTCCCATTTGGTAACATTTTTTAAAACACATTTTTTAAATGCCAACGGTCGATATTGACGTGGCGACTCGCGCGCGGATCGCGAGATATCGATAAAAAACATGTCATTTCCCTAGCATATTTTTCGCATCCCGAAGTTGTACGATCGTTTCTGATTATGACCCGAAGTCCCCGAAGGTTTGTTGTTGTGCTGATTGACGATATTCTAGGGAGTCCATAATAAGTTCGAACGACGCAATTAATTTACCTCCCACTGCGAAGACTTTATATACAGCATTATGCCTTTACCTCAGGTATGTTTTTTTTAAACTTCTTTTTAGTTTTTGTCATTTTCATCATTCTCAATCAGTTTTTATTATATGTTTTTTTACCAATACCACATAGATATCAGTTTTTACGTGTAAAATATTAGCCGCCTCTAATGACTAAGCTCACATTTTGTCGTCTGCCACACAGTTACGTGTGGCCAGGTGTGGTTCGATACATAGCGGCCGCCGCGTGGTATGCGTCTATGCATACCACGCGCGGCCACTCAACCGCAAGTACTAGTAACCTATGCGAATTCTGGTGGAAACAGCAAACTTTGTTTTCCGTTTATTCGCCAAGTCAGTAAGACTAAGCTTTCTCCCACAGGGCATGACCGATCACCCACGCGAGCAGTACAGTGGCGTACAACAGCGTCAGCGTAGACTCGTACTCCATAGCTTAGTTGACAATGGCACCAGTGCCGAACGTTCGATGTTCGGAAGCTGAATTCAGGTGGGCCACCGGAATTCAAACTTTTACTTTTTTGAGGACATGTTTTTATCGATATCTCGCGATCCGCTAGCAGTCGCCACGTCAAATATCGACCATTGGCATTAAAAAATGTGTTTTGAAAAATGTTACCAAGTGGGAGTGCCTCTGTAAAGACTTATAAGTCTTGGTCAAAAAGAAATTAAACAAATTACCGTCAATTGAATGTACTTTCAACGTAGTGACATGAAAATACAGTAACTTTAAAGTATGTTTACAGTACTTTAAAGTATGTTTACAGTAACTTTAAAGTATGTTTTCTTGGTTAAACCTATTAACCGTTCTTCTTCTATGTTAGCGTTGCAATATCTCGGCCAAGCTTATTCGGATTTTTAAGTTATATTCTTGTCAGACATTTTCGAACCATGTGTCGTAGTTGGCCCAGTATGCACTGACAATGGCGAGCCACACTGACGGAAACTAACAAAATCTGTGTACCAAAATAACGTTGCTATTATTCGATACCATTAGTCAGATATTCATCTGTTCACCAACATTTACTCCGTTTTACAATTTGAAAGCAGTCATAGCCAGGAAATCAAAATATGTAAACAACAACAGTATACAGCAGATGCACGTATGCATCAGTGTGAAAATGATTACGGAAGTGTGGACGAGAAAATAAATGTGAACTTCCTCTAAAGTATAATAAATGTCGATGACATTGACTAAAAAGTCATTCACAACCATATCCTGGTCTGTCAGTCTCTTTTCAACAGGTAACCTGCGATGGTACAACATATGTATTGATAACTTATAGTCGTCCTTTCTCTCATAATACCGAATAAAAAAAGTCTTGATTTACTAGCCTTACATAATTCAGTAGATGAGAGAGAGAGAGAGAGAGAGAGAGAGAGAGAGAGAGAGAGAGAGGAGAGAGAGAGAGAGATAGGAGAGAGAAGGAGAGAGAGAGAGAGAGAGAGAGCTCTTTTACGGTCCGTGTTATGTAACGTATTGATTTTCTTCAGACCTATTTTATTTTGGACGAACTAACACCTAACATCTAATAATAGGCAAAGTAGTCGTCTGAGGGCGCATCAGTACAGTGGCGTTTGGGTCAAATGCAAAATAAACCATGATGATCAACTGAAAATATTTGTCTCCTGATGGCACTGTCTGTTTGTTGCATGTTTTGCTATAATATGTTATTATTGCCTATTTACTTTTGTAAAGAACTTTGAAGGAACTGTAGCCCGGTACAGGTAGGCTCTGTGGAAAGATCTTTGTCCGGTTATCCCACAATGCAATGCCAATGCTCACTTGAGCCTAAACTTTTGTTGTATACATATTGCTTAACTTAGCCCAAGTAATGCACTCCGTGATGTTAAAAAAGTCTGGTGCTTTGTGTTTCAATCGGCGACGGATATCAGCGATAGCATCAGCCTTACAACTGTCTTAACTTGCTCGTCCTGGCGCGCAAAGCATCATGGAACTGGTAACAGGAATATTAACATATGTATGCATCGTTGTCAACAAACGAGGAAACAAGGAAGTTCAGGCAAAGAAAAACGTTATTGATATCGTTTTTTTTAACATCGCCACATGTACACAGCAATCTTATCTTCTTCCTTACACGCTGAAACTGTTGTGATAAGAATCAATTGATTTGACATCTGGAAGGATATGATACCGCTGCTGATTCTTTAAGTCAAATTACACTCATAATGTATAGTAACTGCCACTCAATTTTGAGTGTATTTCTATCACATTCGGATTTGCAAAAAAAGTCGGCTTTTAAAACCGCCCGATTACATCCACCCCTAATCATTATCCGCGAATATTACATTGTTCTAGACAATTATGAATATTAGGATATGTGTCCGAGAAGACGGTAAGACTTTCCGAAATCATGGTCATTTTAGGGATAGGGCGGTGTATAAGTAAAAAACGCACATGGTAAACGAAATCCATTGCCTTTGACCTCAGCCTCCTCCCCGAGAATCAAAGTTTGGTACTAGAGAGAAAATTACCCAATATTCACCGATATTTGAAATCCAAAATGACCACAATCACTGTGTTAAGTCTATGGAGAAAACATAAAATTGTAGATTTTCGAAAAAAACTAAAAAACTACGAACAGGTGAAAAATTTTCAACACCCATAGTTTAAATTAAGTTGATCCACCTACAGAGGCACACCATAAATCCATTAACAAAATTTCAGAGCCGGAATATTTTTTCCCATAGCACATTCTCAAAACAAAATTTGTACTCTCTGTTCGATAATCGAGTATCATTCGTGGTTTCCATTGGTTAACCTTGGCAAAGTTAGTGCAAATGTTTGCATCAGAATAGCGCTGGAACCCCATCCATCTGAACGTAATGTGTTTCGTCGGTCATGCGCATTTAGTTGTCCATAGCCCCTCAGTCAAACGAAAATTTAGTCTTTGTGTTAGATCGTGATGGCATGCTACTGTGGGGATTTTGTTGGCATGCACTGTCATCAAGGATTTAACCATCGCTGTTCATAATTGTTATCACTGGCAAAGCCAGTAATACTTCGTATTCGGGAATATGTTACGTCATATACTATTCTAAAGCTTAGCGTATCACAAGACCAAGAGCACGCTACAGCTAAATATTTCACACCACACTGGCAGTCTAAAAACGTATGATCATATGAACGAATTGCTCACACCAATTCAACCTTGAAGCCCACACATCTATACGAGTACAATCACAATTTTTGTATGAGTATAGTATTGATTGTAGACAAAAGAGAAAATATGAAAACTCTGGTTGATGTCAACTGTGCAACGACTATGTGAATAAGATTTACTTTTCCACATTGGTTCGTAATTTGACTTTTAAAAAAAGTAGATTAATCTAAAAAAAGTCTGTCACGTAATCACTGATTGTGAAAATCTTATCTTTTCCTTGCTAGTGTTCGTCTCATTTCCTACTTTGACGTTTCATTTCACTTTATCGTTTGTAACTTACAGTCCTCTCCTTGTAAGTATAGCAGAATTTAACGCCTTGCCCTAATGTGTCGACGTAGATGAAATCAAGTCACTGGCTATCAGTTATCGGACTGCTCTCCTCAAAACGCGCTGTTCCCCGGCGTTCAAACGGTGGCCAGACTCTGTGGTGATTGCTTAAGGCAAGTCGTAAAAATACTATGGGGCATTTTAATTGTTCTCTATTTACTTGCATTGTTCTAGTAATACTTGCTCTCGATGAAGCAAGAAGTGGGAAACCATATTTAAAGAAAATGGCCAGCCTATGGATATCGACGTTTTGCAGGGCGATTCTGCTCGTTTCGAATGCAAAGTTGACGGTTTGGAAATAGGAGAAATGTACCGTTACGTCTGGAAAGTCAATACAACATATGTCACATACAGTGCAAGCCACGTCAATAATCTTACTAAGTATAATGTTACGACAAATTCTGGCAAACTGTAAGTACACTTACTGTAAAAGATGTTGACAAAAATGATCATGGATTTTACCGGTGCCTTCTTTATAAGGGCGAAGATTTCCAATTACGAATCTGAAAAGAGATATCTGACAGTGATCCCTAGACCATCGTTCCGTCAAATGCCATTTGATCAAAGCGTGGTTGTTGGACATGGCGTGAAGCTGCCTTGTAGACTCGACAACTTTGAAGAATCGTATTTCTACGTGAATTGGTTTGCAAATGATGAACGAATTTGCTACAATTACGACGTTATTCCAACTGGAAAATATTATCGAAAGGCGGGAGGAAGGTTTACTGTTGTCGGCTCTGTGAAGGGTGACTATGACTTAACTATCAGAGATTTTGGAGAAACCAGCGCTGGCAACTTCCAGTGCAGAGTGTATTTCAATGGTACTGGGAGCAACATTTTGAACTCTACGCTTGCAAAAATCGCTGTTTTTATACCTACAGCTTTTACAACTCAGCTTAACGCCTTCTGCAGTAACCAAAGCACAAAGTAAAATTACCCAACGACACACTGTCAGATCAAGGGATCTATATTATGGCATCTGTACTCGTTGTTTTTGTTGTGGTATTGATAACAATCGTGGCCATCTATGTCTTTACGAGGAGAGCACGTCCTGACGCTAATACAGTAAGGCGCGAACATGTACGACGAAAATCGAGCGAAGGTCTCCGTGTCGGCAAAGTAAATTCGAAGCAGGGGATACAGTGCAGTACGAGGAAATGCTGAACATCACACGGGAATACGAAGATTTGAAACAGGTGAGTGCTGCAGCCTACGAACGCTACAGTACATTCGTCGACACTGAATTCACCGTACGAATCGCCTGCAGCCAGCGTTCCAGCTACTTTCGATGTAACATACGCCAAAGTTTGCAAAGCAACATCCATGGCGACAACACCAAATAACAACAAGGGATTAGTCGACGATGATCAGGATAAGTCAGCGGAACAAGCATCTCTTCATGGACGGGAGGAGTTGCCGAGCCGTAAAAACGTAGAGGGGCTAGTTTACGCCGACCTTGACCTTACTCAAGGTGACGCTCGGAAAGGTACGTCGGCTGCCCCGGCGACGATTTCCGGAGATTCGACGGTGACCTACGCTGATCTACAACTTAAAGGTTGATCACAGAACCATCATATTCTTCTTCCTACTCTGCTCTTCTTCATAATTTTCTGAAAGTATATTCAAGGAACAATAACAAATGATAAACTTTCTCTGACATATTATTTGTTAGTTGATATGCACCGAGTAGAAAAGATTGTCAGTTTCGCAATCGACTTCGCACTTTACTCAAAGTTCCAATATTTCAGTAATTGAACTTTTTTTCTAATTTTGTTATCGTGATTAGGTTACCGAATGGAAATTATGATTGTATTGTGTTGGACTGAATTTGACATGCTTGGGCACTTTTCAGTTTGTGAGACACGAGGGTTCGTAATGTAAATTGGCCGTGAAAAACATACCGTGAACGACGGAGGGGACGGTTGGATGGTTTAGAGGTAGGATTGATGAACGAGTGTAGTGAGCGGATGAATGAATGGATAAATCAATGAATCAATAAGTAAATGAATTGACGGACGGACGGACGGACGATGAATGGATGGATGGATGGATGGATGGATGGATGGATGGATGGATGGATGGATAGACTAATGGTGATGGGATGGATTATAAAATAGACGTGCGAGTGAGTGAATAGCTAGGGAGATGGGGGGGGGGTAGAGGGATTGATAATGGTTTGATGGCTTGACAGAATGGTCTACGATAAACAGATTTACCGTTATTTAACATATTCAGATTGAAGCTCTTTAATTTTAAACTTGTACTTCGGTGATGTATTGATACACAAATATCATAGGTTAGGTACATATCTGAATAATGTGATACGTTCAAAGTGATATTCAAGATGTATATAATGCGTGTTAGTTTCGTTCTTCCAACGAGTTGTACATTGACTGTAACAGTTGTTTTGGTTAACAATTTGAGCCTTTACTTGATAAATATTATGTATTGTTAGAATGTTACAAATATCTGACTGTGTAACTTTCTTCATTACTTTCAAAGCAATTGACGTTCTTTCGACTAAACGTATGGTGTTTGGCTTCGTAAATGCAGAACTGTTGGTATGTTTTCAAATTTTAACTGTATTCAAAAGCTAGTGAAAATATCCTTTGGAAATTAAGTTTACTTTGTTGAAGATGATTATATACTTTATATAGTTACGACACACGAATTTATATCAGTCTCCACAGTGACACATACTGTACCTTAAACGTCGTGAAGTCATGTCATATACCGTATTTTTGCCTTATCTTCTTAGACACTCGATAGAGTCAATTTGCACACCAATCCGCAATTTCTTATAAATAATTGACTTTTTTTGCATGGGATGTTAATTGCTTAGAGTGAACACTGCTTTGACACAGTATTGCGAGAATTTTTTGGAGAAGAACAACTCCAATGTCACACACAAGCAAGATATAAAAACAGTCATGATGATCCTTAATATCTTAAACTATTTCTAATAACGTGATACATATTTCAAATGAACTCATATGACCAAAGATACTTGGAATGCATACTGATTTCAGACGCAGTCTAATGGCTTTGACTTGTACTTTATCCCGGAATAAACGACCGTTTCCCGGATTTCAATCATCCGTCTCAGCGATTGTGTGTCTTGTTTTTACTTAAACATGTATTTTGATATTCGCTCATTTATTTTTTGCCGAGACATTTAACGTTAAACCTTGACTAAAATGTAAAAATGTAAAATAACGTTTTAACGGTATATTTGTTTGACTTATTGGTAGGTGTCCACGCTTTGCAAAATTTTTTATTCTTTTCTCTAATAATCGCAGCAAAAACTAAATGCGCGAAAGATTGGCATGTGCTAGAATTGGCGCGTTCAGATAAGTTGGCATTTGATTACAATTCATTGTTGATTGCAGTTTTAGTTACCACAATATTGGAGAATTACTATTAATCGATTACACACAGAACCTTTTATTAAAAGAGCACATATGAGTCCTCAAATAGGGTTTGCTGTCGCTGCTTTGACTTGAAGGTCGATTTTGACTTGGATGTCTACATTTTTATCCCCGATTTCGTGATAAATCTATCATATCTGAAAGTTGAATGAAAACAAATGCTGCCCAGGCAAATGTGACATTTTTATCCCCGATTTCGTGATAAATCTATCATATCTGAAAGTTGAATGAAAACAAATGCTGCCCAGGCAAATGTGACCGGGAAATGACACTACGCTATTAGCCTGCCGTAAGATTATAGCTGACATTATCCTAGCAAGGATCGATTTCAGGACAAACTCTTATCTGTTTCCGTTGCCACTCACTGACTTCCTTTCAACACAAATTTAGAGGTTACTTGTATATATTTAATTTGTTTATTTGTTAGCTTATTTTTGCTGTAATTTGAGCGTTGGGGTTTTATGCAGTCATTTTGCGCAGCGGTGGCAAATTCTTTATTATCTATTGAGGGCTTACACGGATCATCGCTGCAATTGACCGCTGCGATGGAACAGCTCGGTTTCCGTACAGCCGTCTTGCTCCAAGTTGCTGTTTCTCTATGCTATTGCTCAGCGGTAGGTGATAGAACGCATGTCGTGCAGCACGGAGTAACCAGAAATTTGGCCGTCATAGAAGGAGAATCCGTTCATCTTTACTGCCGATTCAATGGCTCGACTTCCGACAGTTCTCACCACGTTCGATGGCACATGAATCAATCTGAGATCACGAGAGGCGATGACGAAGCTGTAGACAACGAAAAATATGAAACGTCACGGATGTCTCCTGATAAGGGGGAAATGTTGACCGTTACACATGTGGACGAAACTGACCAAGGCTATTACAGTTGTGTTTTGAACGAAACCGGAAATGACACTGTGACTTTTGGAAGAGCATACCTTAAGGTAATTCCATTCCTTCATTTCGACAAATGCCAGCTGATCAGGACATCGCCGAGGGACAAAATGCGACAATTCCCTGTCGTCTTGAAAACTTTGACGGGGGACATTTTGACGTGAGTTGGTTTCGAAATGGTGCCAGAATTTCGCGCGGTTACAACATCACCTTGTCCAGTCAGTCAAGCCTTGTTGGCCAATTTAACATTCAAGGTGATCGCGAATCCGGGATTTATGATTTAGGGGCTATGGATATTAACAGGCAGACGGCGGGATTTTTTCACTGTGAAGCATATTCCATCAACGGTGGGAAACACAAAGTCCGTTCTGTAACGGCACATGTCAAAGTTTTGCACCCGCCGAAAGAGGGTATCCGCGATGTGAACCGTCTTCTCTGAGGGCGTACTACAGAGTGGGCTATCGACTCAATACCAAGTGTTCCTCGAGAGGCGGAAATGCTCCGGTGTATTTTCAGTGGATCAGAGGCGGAGACATAAAGAATGTAACGGTGAGTACACTGAACCCTATTGTGAACGAACGGTGGCTTTGAAGCAGAGGATGATGGTGTGTATATCGTCTGCTCATTGAAAGGTCCTGCTATTATAAAGCAGAGAGAATGCACGATAGGTCCGATAAATGTGACATTTCGGTCCAATAATAACAATATCTTCCGATGTTGTAACTATAAGCATCGGAAACTATGCAACATTTAATTGTGCTGTTCGTTCTAATCCAAAGACGGTGGGTGAATATTTCTGGGTAGTCAATGGCATACGAGTTGCTCAGTCTGAGAAATATAAAATAGTGCATAGTGAAGATGGAAGTGAATTGACCATTCATGAAGTGGCAGAAGCAGATAATATCACCATGGTGACATGTCTACTCGGCGGCGACGAAACCGTCGAAGCGTCCGCTTGGCTGTACGTGTCACAATCCAGGACGACCGTTGCGGCAACTACGACAGCGCCACCTCTGTCAACAGTCACTGAAACACTTTCGTCAACGTTTCAGTCATATGAGAAAGCCAGGACGCGATCCAATCAGGGTTTATCTCTCGTGCACATCTTGGTCATTTGTGTGGTGCTGCTTATAATAGCTTCACTTGTGATTGTATTCGTTCTGAGAAAGTATCTTTCGCCGGAAAGTGGGAAACGAAGAAATAAAAAAGGCAGCGCAAGCAAACCTGTGTCATAAGAATGTGGACTCAGATGACTACCAAGACGATAAAGAGGAGGAGTTGGAACAGCCATTCGATAACCAACAAAAATTTGAGGACTTGGAAGCATATTAATTATTTACGGATGGGCTGTGCCAACCGGTATAAACCACTAACGTTGATTTAGTGTCGGTTCCAAGATGAAATACTGAGTATATTGAATCAAGTATAATGATCTATAGAGCATGATGACATAATATTCAGGAAATCCTCAGCGTTGAAAAAAGAATATTTAGATCTATTGACTCCGATGATGACTAGATTTCAACATTATCTTGCTGATATGATGAGGTGACACAGTAGTTTTTATGAAATGGTAATATCACAACATTGTCAGTTTACTTTCAGTCCAGATACATCACTCGTATACAATGCAATTTCCAAGTTTTCCTACCGAACATCCCTTCATCAATACATAAAAATTACTCGCAGAATATCGGGATTTGTTATGTCTACGGCGAGTAACGGTGTATGATTGACATAGATCGAAATATTGTATGGATCACCTCATTATTATAAACCTGTTAGGGACCGTTCAGTTTTTACGGCCGGGGGGGGGGGGGCAAAATCTTGTCGCCGGTGTTCAAATAAATATAGACCCTCTGCATTTTTCGCGAAAAAAAAGATGACCCCCTTTGTCAGACGAAAAAAATTGATGACCCCCCGCAGAAAAATAACCAAGACCCATATATCAAATTTACCCGCACGGTTTGGATTTGAAATCCGGTACGCGGCGCATTTTATTCGTGTAGCAGAGATGCAGTGCACAAACTTCTAAGCCAAATCCATGCAAACGTCTATTAAATAGGACGACTGTAAGACAATTTTTAACTCATTTCCATACACAACTTCTGTCCATGGACATTGTATAAAGTAACTTTATTGGAGGGGTTCGCCAATGGCAGCCCTCCGGTAAGAGGGTCGATCATGGCCATTGCATGAAGTAAATGGGCGATTACATAAAGTTAATTTATTGTAATGGGACGCCGCAGGCGGCCGCTGGTAAAGAGGCCGATCATGGCCATTGCATGAAGTAAACCTAACTGGAGTGGGCCGCCAAAGGCATCTGCCCATTAGAGGGTCATGAGTAATACACAAAGACAATTTATTGAAGTGGGCCGCCGAAGGCGGTCCGCCGGTTAAGAGGGTTGATCATGGCCATTGCATAAAGTACACTTTATTTTAGGTATTATGTTTTTGAAAATGTGGTGACCCCCCCTTTCCTACTAGTGAAAAAGCAATGCCCCCCCCTTCGCGGATTCCAAAAATTACGATGACCCCCCGGATTTTGCCGCCCCCCGTAAAAACTGAACGGTCCCTTAAGTAATAATATTTTGCTAAGTTCAAAATCGTACGGTTGTGTTTTTAAACTTCCCTCTATATGTATGCATATCAATTTGGACTGCGCAATGGTGAGCTGGCTAGGCTCCAGCGCGGCAACTCCAGCGTGAACACCAGCCTGAGAACGAAAGTTAGAAACCAAAAATAAAGCTTCATAAAAACTCACAATTTCTGGATTTGGTCTTCAATTGCTCGGTGATGAATCATCGCTAGTAACAGTTATTTATTCTTTTGTAAATGAAAAGTATGTATTTTTTCAATGTTTATGCAGTGTTAAAACAAAAGAGTAATGGGGGTCAAGGGTGAATTAAACTAAATAACAACCGAGGTTTCTGAACTGAACGTTACAGTTATCGAACTCTTCGCCCACTGCACTGGCGCGGAAACTTCCTGTACATGAACTCCATTTATAATTAAAACAACTGTTTACAGATAGATCGTTTATTTTGACTGCTAGCAGGAATGACATAAACACTATATCAGGAGAACAGAATGTTGCTATATCGTAACTTTGGTACATCCTACCCAATTTTGAAGGGGGAGTTATTGATGATCATCAAGTCATGAAAATCACTTAAAGGGATGTATTCTTCGGAACTGCGCCTGTGTGAGTTCTTGTTTACAAACAATGTATTTCGTGCACGATATCTAGATGCACCTCATCATCATAGCTGCAACATTTAAATTAAACGATGAAAGATAATGACAGACATGTTTTAACTGCCATCAATCACCATTGTGCCTTGGATACATTGTTGCCATGGGTCGTATGTGTCCCATTATACGACCTTTGAGCGCAGTTCCGACGACTATATCCCTTTAAGACCTGGCCATTGCGGAGGTCTGTCGTTGGTTTTGATATTGGATTTCAATCTCAAATTGTTAAGACAATCTTCCAGTGCCAGCAGAAGAATGATGAAATAAATATAGGATGTTCCACCGTGTTTTAATCTGTAACAATTATTCCTCATAAATATAACCGGATTTGTACTCTCGTAGAGGGCTAAAGTGGTATTATAATGTAGCGTCTTTAAGAGATCGACATCATTGTAAGTTGGCAAACATCATCAAACAAATTCATGTCTAGCTTTACATACCTAAATTTATTGTCTACTTAATGTCGCCCTCGGTTATCTTTAGATATTAAATTCACTTTCTCAACGCCAAAGTATTTGCAGCGGTCGGATTTATAAGAATGGCGTACAGACTCGAACAGTACAATGACTCTGTGTGGTAACCAGTTGAAAAGACAGTAATATTTCAATTTCGACCACTTGATAAAGATTGCTAGAGACTGTGACTTTTAAAGAAAAAAAAAACAACAACAATGTTTGTCAGGCATAAATGACTGAATGGATGACATTGTGTGTGCAAAACGGCTGAATAGTCTGCTGAGACGTGGGTATGACGTCATACCATTACAAAAGTTTTGTGCGGAATGTTTCAGCGATACTGCTTCTATCCACAAGCATGACATCATTTGCCGTCAACGGATACTCGACCATGTTTGAAAGCGACACATGTCATGAAATCATATGTAGTTTAAATTTATTCACTTTCAAAACCAAGAAAAAATTAAAGCTGCAAGCAGCTTCATGGGGCTCAAGCACTTGCAAACACTTGCAAAAGGTACCAGAATGATAAACAATAACCCTCTAATGCCGTTACGTGCTTCATCCCATCAAATTGAATGCGTGTAGCACTTGTGGTTACTGATTTATAGGCGTATTTGTGAAATTGTCACAGGTCATCTGGGTCACATGCCAATTCGGCAAAAAGCTTTGTTCCCATATTTATCCTCATATACCAAAAATCAGACGTCTAGCTCTCTTGGCTAGCCAATAATTAGATATGAACGTAATTAATGATGAGGTACAGGATTTGGCGCCATATGGCCCCTACATACCGTTATGTAGGGTTTTAGAACTGTGGTACTAAATTATGGGCACATATGCATATCTGAGGTCAAAGGTCATTGATGTTATGTGATATGTAGTAGAAAATCTTGCTCCCATAGTTATCATTGTGTACCAGAACTCTGAGCTCAGGCTCTATTGTCTTCTCCAGAATTAGATATACAAATAATTAACGAGGTACATTATGTAGCTGGTCACATGACATTTTGTCACAAATCACGTGCTCCCATACGTATCCCTGTGTACCAAAAATCAGACATCTAACTCTATCTGGTAGGCCGTCGTAATGAATGAAGTTGGGGATAAAGTTAGGTTCAAAGGTCAGGGGTGATCCGAAAATTTAGGCTTGCAATTTGGTTTCTCACTGGTCATTGTTCAATTGACAACAGCTGTATTGGACTCTTATACAGGCCAGAATAAGTAGCCATAGCTTGGCTGTAGAGGTATAGGTCAAACATCAAAGAAAATTCTAAAAAACAATAGTTTAAAATCTTCTTCTCACAAGCAACAGGGCCGGTGACCGTTGTTTTTAGCGTATAGGAACATGGCCCTATGGTCTACAGAGTGTATTTACAGAATTTGATTGACAAAATTTTCTACAAATGAGATTGATTTTAATGATTCAATCCAAGATGGCCGCTAGGTCATGTGACCAGTTGGCATGGTAACCATATTAAGGATTACAGTTCTTGAGTTTTACCTATCTGCCATTTGGTGCAATAGTCTTTGCAAAACATTGTCAAAATTGGTCCAATATTGATTCATAGGACTAGAACTAAATATTAGGACTCTGTACTTGCTGAGATATAGTGAGTTTGCATAATTATTTGATATAGAAAAATAAAAATTCAATCACTTAAAAATATTCTTCCCCCAAACGACACAGGCGATGACCTTGAAATTTCGTAAAATGCACTATGGTAATGTCGTAAAAATTACTGTTAATAGTTTTTTTTATCCTTATAATGTTATGCAAATTAGGGAGAATTCAATATTTCAATCAAAGGTGACAGCAGGCAATTGGAACAAAACAGTATAATTGTAAATGTTGGAGTGTCAGATTATCTGAACCTGAAGCGCATTCTAGTAAGTCTACACCGGATCAACACAACAACCTTACGAAGTTGGTGCTGCACGCCGGTGTACCTTCAGTAATTATTATATCAAGATCTAAGCTACCCAGACTGATTGAAGGTATAAATTGAATGCACCTCCTCTGAAAGACATTTTCAGTAACTCAGGATTTTAATTTTCCTTTCAATTTTCCGCTTGTGGTTTTCATTCGGAAGTTTGAAAAATAAATTTTACCGTCTAATGTTAATGTCGAAAATGTAGTTTTCAAACATAGAATTAAACCAGAATGTAACGGCTATTTTGGATTTAAAATAGAGGTAAATTTTACTTAGTTTCTCTAGATGAAAACTTTTAGTATGTGCGACCGCAGTTGACTTTTATTTGTAATTAAAAAAATCGACAGTCAGTCTTGTCTATGAAGGCAAACGCTGCAAACGATGCAAAATTTCCTGCATGCAAATGTTGAGGATCAGATCAAAATTTTCTCGTTCGAGGCACGTATAATTAAAGTTAGCTAGATCTAGTCCACTGAAATTTCCTCATATAGTATGCGGAAAAATATGACAGTCGTACCTTTTTCTGAATCAGTTAACAAGTGTTATCTGTTTCCTACGGTACTTGCCTTATTTCCTCTTCGTGGCTGCATTATATTGCTTTAGTTGCGATTTTCAACAAGGAGAGACTTGGATTTCAATAACGTGCACAAACGTGAAAATATCACATATGTGCAAACATTTACGAAAAAGCGTACAGACGTAGTATGGGATTGCAATCTTTTCAATCACCATTAAATCATTTAAACTTTTACCAGTCTTATTGATTTGCTACCTTTGGTCATGGTGCCGGGATCACATGGCTTTATCGGCGATATCCCATTTTATTACTTAGATCGACATTATATCTCACAAAATAGAAAATATCATCTGTACATCTGCGATGCCCCATGCAACAAGGGAAAGTTTAGACTACTACCCCTAATAAAATATCATATCTATTTGCAAATATTCGCATGAGAGGTGGACAGGCGTGACATGGGATTGTCATGTATGTCAATCACCATGAAATCACTTCAACTTTTACCAGTCTTGTTGATTTTCTGCCATTGAGTCTTGCTACCTCCCGGTCAAATGGCTTTTACGGTGATGCCCATTTCATCCTCAACGGAAGTCCTAAGAATATAACCGTCAAGCATGGAGGGTAAGATGTGTTCGCTGCAACATTGAGGGTTTGACGACTCAGATAATTACTCGATTTATTGGTGGAAAAGTGATACTTATTTTGTTGATTACCATGATATAGAAATGTATGAGATATCAACAGACGTACAAAATGACGCTCACTTTACATAATGTCGATCTACTGACGAAAATTCCTATTCATGCATCGTACATGAGTGTTTTTCCGTATTTTTTAACAATATGTTAACATAAGGTAATTCCTAAACCTGATATAGCAGAATAGTATAATCTGATTTCAGAGGCGTAGTTGGAAAGTAATGCTAATATTCTTTGAATTTAAAATAATGATCATCATTTGTTTATTTTTTACAATGCCATGCCAACGAATACAAAATCCCGGAGGTCTTTACGGCTCGCTGAATTAGCCGCAGACATCGGCAATTTGACAGTGTCACAAGCGGTCTTGTTTACCACTGGTAACATGTTAAATTCTATACCTTAAAATAGACAGGATCTATTTCCTCTTAATTATCTTTAATCGCGTTGTTTTTTCTGTTTCCTTAAAAAGTTATTTGATAACCACCGACGAAATGAGTAACTGGTTTTATTATAGTGACATGCAACTCAATACTGCAGTAAGCTAAGAGCTTGATAAACGTTACCATTCTTTCTGATAAATCGCGATAGAATTGTCCCTCGACATGGAATCATTTATTGCCGCAGCATTGATTGTGACTCTTTTAATTCTGGCGTGTGGTTCAGCCGTGACTGCCGGACCAAACTTCACTACAAATGGACAACCGAGCAATGTCACTGCTCTGGAGGGTGAGACTGCACAGTTTCATTGTCATTTCGATGGTTTAGACAATACCATAAGCATTTATTCGGTGCAATGGGAGATTCTAGTTCATGGTCAACCCGGGGGGAGGGGTTTGACCGATGGCACTGTCACAGCTGATATCAAAAATAGACATGATGTACTAACAACCAGTAAGCTAGAAAACTCTACTCTCATCATAAGGAACGTTTCGAAAGATGACCCAAAGGGTTACAGATGTCTGCTTTACCAAACGGAAATCAAATTAACATCAGCATGGGGATTTCTTTCAGTTCTTTCAAAACCTGAATTTCGACAAATGCCGTCTGGCAAAATTGTTGATAAAGGACAAAATGTGACTTTGCGTTGTCATCTGGAGAACGTTGATTTGTCGCATTTCTTCGTCAGGTGGTTAAGAAACGGTGAGTTGATTTCCAGAAATTTTGAAATCATCTTGAACGGTTCCTCCGGCGTTTATAAGGACATTGCAGTACGTGGTATAGATGGTTCGGGGAAATTTGACTTGACTATGATTAATATCAAACTAAATGGAAACTTCTATTTCGACGTGTATCTAATCGGTTCAAATAGAGTTGTGTTAAAATCTGGCATTGCTCGAGTCGACTTCAGGGGCTCTCCTGCTGTCACAACAATAACTTCGAGGATCACACATGACACCACTTCTAGTATATCTGTGAACACTGACAGACTTAAACGG
Source organism: Ptychodera flava (assembly GCF_041260155.1). NCBI lineage: Eukaryota > Metazoa > Hemichordata > Enteropneusta > Ptychoderidae > Ptychodera > Ptychodera flava. The sequence goes on along the minus strand of NC_091937.1, from coordinate 18,860,382 downwards.
AGAATTATAATAGTTTCATTGGTTGCCTCTATCGCCGTTGTCGACATAGGTATCGCCACCTTCGTTGCACATACATTGTTTCTATGGAAAGGTCGCCAAGAAGCTGCAGACCAATCAGGAGACATTAGAGAACCTCCTCAAAGTCAAAGAATCGATTCTGGTCAAGGAGTCGTAGAGTACCAGGAAATGCAGGATGTTGAAAATGTTAAGGATGAGGAAGGAAATTCAATAGCTTTATCTGCTGCAGTGACCAAAGAGTCTACAATATCTCAGCCCTACGAGAACATCGCTAAAACTGAGCATGACGTCACCTATGCGAAAGTTGCAAACAGAAGCCATCCACTGAAACAAAGCCAGATGACGACGACATCATGACGTCTACACGTAATGAGTCCTGCCACAATGAAAACGATGACGAAATGAAGAAATTCAGAAACGTCGAGGGCTTGGTTTACGCTGACCTTGACCTTCAGCACAATGGCGACCGTTCTCATACCGTCAATTTGTCATCAATCTATGACGATGAGGTGACGGTGACATATGCTGAATTACAAGTCGACAATGCTAAGAAAGATAAAGCCACTTAACACAATTTACGGCGAGACAAAACACAGTTCTGTGTTTATGGAACAGTTGCCGTTTGCTTCGAAATGAAGCTAAGAGAAATTAATGTATTTTAACATGCATTGCGAGACATTGCCTAGCTAGCGAAAGCAACTTGATTTGATTATGTATAATTTAGAAAACATAGTAATTTGTTTCAATCTAAAAGTTATCCTGGAAAACAAGTGAAGAAAAGTACCTATCGGGAAAATATGGTACTTTCATAATAACAGTTTGTCTTTAGATACGTCTTGATATTTTAAACTATGTCAAACGTCTTGTACATGACAACTTTTCCCCACACAGACTTAGACGGGGTGGCTGTGACCAATCTTGATTGAAATTGGTCTTAGCCACCCCGTCTATTAAAATTCATGAGTTTACTTTTCTTGTGTACGTACATACTTATATCAGATGGAAATCTGAGGATTTGCGATTACATCAGGTTGACAACCCCCCACACAAGAGCAATGAATGTAAAAAGTGTGAAAGAGGCTCCCACCTAACTATCCAAAATGTTTTTGTGTCGTCTTTGTGTTTGATTCGTTTCAAAAATGTGTTCCTACATTCTTATCCGATTGTTTGTGTTAACAAAAATGTTTGTTTCGCCTCGGATATTTGTAGGGAAGTTTGGATCAGTGTGTACGGTAATGTTTTGTTTGTGTGGGGAAAGCTTATGGCGAGACGCAGCCGAGCCTATTGTGTTACAGAGTTGATAGAGTGGCCCTTTGACGCTTGCGTTTCGAAACCCGAGTGTGGTTTCTCATCAGTCGCAGTGTAGATTCTTTCCTTAGTTTGTGTTTGTGAAAAATTATTTTAATGCATTTTAGTGGTCTTGCTCTTCGAGTAGCGAGGCAAGTATATTAATGTTTGGGTCTCGTTGTGAGTCCGTTTGGTGGTTCAGTTTGTTTGTTCTATGTTTCTTTACTTCAGTAAATTTTGTTTTGAATAGTGTGTCTTTTAGAATTTTGCCGAGGTTTGTGTATTTTTAGGCAATAAGTACCACTGCGGGGTACGGATTTTATGTTTTCTGGATCAAGATACTTACAAGTATCATGATCGATGTGTTTGTTCTCGTACATTTTGTTTAATAGTTCGTGTACTTTGTTTACTGTTTCTTCTGTGTCGTCACTGGCTAGTTGTGTATAATACTTAGTGTTGCGTAATTGCCTTTCGCATTCGTGTACGTAATCTTTTGTGTTGACAAAGACAAAACCGACCCTTGTCGAAGGGTTTTTATGGTAATTTGTCTACTGTTTGCAAGCTGGTTTATCGCGATTCTTTGGGCACGCGACATGTTTTGTTTCCTTGTTTGAAAGGGTATCTCCAGAAGGGCGAGTTTAGCAGCTTCAGATAGCTTTCAGGTTTTGTATTTTTTGCTGTTCGTGGAGTCCAATTTGACTTTTCTTTGAATTGGTGTTGTTGCGATTGTTCGTGTCTCATGATGTCTCCGGTGTTTGGCTTAATTGCTAATGAAACTTTTAATGTTAATTGTTTTCCAAGTCAACTATCCAAGCATTTTAAGAGGGGTGATCAAAAAGGCCAGAACAGCCAATTTTGACCAACCGGGTTCAAGAACCCGGGAAAGGTGTTTAAAGTGTGCGATAGATGTGTTTCCGACATAAACATTTTACGACATAAACATTACGAACAGTAGGATTAAGATAGGTATGAATAATCCAAACTGCCCAGTTTCTGTGTGGGAAAAGTTGGAATGTATTATTTTATTGCAGCTTTACAAGGTAGCAAAGATAATCATAGTTTATTAGAATTCAAGAGGGATTAAGCAATATACAGGGACAAAAACAATATGTTACAAGTAAAGAGTGATTGTAAACATTCCGAAAACAGTCTTTCCCGATAGATGCTGTTAAAAACAACACTCGGGCTGAGAAATTTTCACTGTTCTCCAACCTCAATTAAAATGTCGAGCGTAAAGTGCGTTGTTCAGATTCAAACCCTATAATATTATTCTCTAAGGTGTTGGAAATACTCAATTGTCTACCAGCACCAGCAAACAGTAGCGTACTGACATTGTTAGTAGCGATGATAACATTATAGACACGCTTTTTAGTGTAAACACTCACCGGAATAATTTCTAATTCCTATGAGAATTTTCCTGTCATCAGAATATTCCAGTAACAGATTATAGGCGATAAACAAAAAAGAAGTATACGTACCGTAATTAATAACAAAAACATGCTTATATTGTGTTAAATAACCTAACATTTAGAAAATCTAGTCTGCATAAACATCTTTTAATGTGTTGCATTTTAAATTTCATCATTTAAACTTCAGTTATCAAATTTACAACTGAGTCAAAATCAAGATGAAGAAACTATCTCCCGGCTAATTGCAAGACTTTCTATATCTGTCTATTAGCCATTTCAACACGTTGAGCCCTTAGGCTAAAGTAACACAGTATCAAGGAAATCTTATTTTAAAGCAGGGGGCTATCCATGTATAGCGCAATTCAGCTGTTGAATAGGTTTGCATGCAGAAATGCAAGGAAGTATCCTCGTACTGCTGTCACTTTCATGAAACTTCAACAAGACTTCGAATAAGAGGTCATTTTGAAAATTGTATTCAAAAAGTGGTGTAACCGTGCGAGATGTCAAGTTTGATGGCAAGAGTATGCCTTTTTGTATATAATAACCTGCAAAAAACGCTGAATCTGCATTTTATCCTAATGATTTTGATAAACGTATCGTAGAGTAACTTTATTTATCTGTCAGCAACATTTATTTTCTTCATATAATCTAACAGTCAGTTGCAAGAATTTTTTTCGAATTCTGCACTGCAAGAAGTAACTTACAATATTTAGTCTTAATCACCTCCGTGCATGTTTAAGGGCCGAAATTTATCTTTATGAAAGCAGTTATAATTATAAAAATAAAATCGAAGAGTTAAGCATGTTCTGTAAAATTTATCTCAAAAAGCAAGATAGAGAACTACTCTTTTTTACTTTTCTTTCTCCTCGCTGTACCATACATAGCATACATAAATCAGATAAATTACTACATCAGCTGAAATTAAAGAAAATGACAAAGGGTAAGCCAGTCTGCAGTTGAAATTCATGGAATAGGGGTACTTTGGGACCCCTAACTCAACACGTTGGAGGGAACCCCTTTTTCTGTTTAATTTTGTTGTTAAAATAACTCAAAGCACAACAAATGCAAAGATTTTGAAGGATTACAATATTCCCTAACAAGTTTTAGGATGCTTTTTTGCTGAAGTCGACAATGGCAAAATCAATCCCGTTTGTAGTTGACTAAGCATGGGATGGTTGTGTTTTTGTATCGGCTACCTCAAAATGCAGGACGGGAATCCTATTTTTTTCTGTTTATTTTTGTTGATGTGCATGTGATTGATCACGGCACATCATATGAAAAAATCGGAAAATGATAACATTTTGCTAACAGGTTTTGGCATGTTTTCTACCAAAACTACCAGAAAAGGCAAAGAAGGCCTGTTTATAGTTGAAAAAAATGGATGGGATAGGGGTACTTTTTGTTAGACTCTTATCTCTTAAAGGAGGATGCAAACCCCTCTTTTTCAAATCTGTTCATTTTCGTTTACAAATAATCGCAATCATACCAATCTATAACCAATAACACTAGTTCAGAATTCGTAAGACAATAGTTGTAAACATAGACACAAAACAGCACAGAACAGACAGTAAATAGACGGTACACAAACAAAGTCAAATTCATGAAAGAAAGATATATGGACCTCTGGCCAAAAGACCAAGAAGTGATGTCAGGTGTTTCGAAAATAGTAAGCGCATCCTGCCCCACATGTGGCACCCGCCATATATCAATCTGTAAGTCAGATAGGTAGTGGTCACTAACTAAGGCCCAATGTCACTGATGCCATCAGTGATCATTTGTCGAAGAGAGATATTGTATTTATCTACCAGCTTGCGATACTGCCAAAAAGCGTTTGAATGTAGAGACAGGTCTTGCTCTGGTGTAACCTTGATTTGTAAGAGAGATGGCCATGTCTCTCTACAAAATCACCATATGAACTGCATGCTCTTGCATATCGAATAAGCTGGGAAATGTATACCCCATAAGCTGGTGAGAGTGGAATATTACTGATGAGGTGTGAAAAATTGATTATATACTACCATCTCTCTTGTCATATAGCCTAGTAGAAAGGTGACCATTAGAGTCAAATTCAAGTAAAATGTCCAGATATGAAGCAGAAGAGGCCGTTTCTGTAGTTTCTTTAATCTCCAATTCTGGAGGATAAATCATAGCGAGATAGTCACTGAATTCAGAGTTATTCATTGAAATAACATCGTCTATGTATCTAAATGTTAGGTTGAAAGTTCTAGCTACAGAGACCTTTTTTTGTTTTTTCAAGTTCTGGATAATTTCTGACTCGTATGAGAACAGAAATAAGTCGGCAAGTAAGGGAGCACAGTTAGTGCCCATGGGAATTCCTATACACTGTTGAAAAATGTGTCCTCCAAATTCAACAAATATGTTGTCAATGAGGAAATCAAGCATACTGATAATGTCCTTCTCGTATATAAAACACCTTAGCGTTAGTAATATTTTTAACAAAATATGTAGAATTATACCCTAATACTACAAGTTTGTAACGGCTGAACCGTTTTTGTAGAAAAAATGCTTAGTTGACGATGTTTTTAAAGCGTTTTTCAATTTATCATGTGGTATTGTGGTATACAATGTGGAAAAATCGAAAGTTTTAATAGATGTTATTTTTGAAACAGATCTTGATTTCAAATTTTCCAAGAGTTCCTTCGAATTTTTTAATATCCACATTTGATTTATACAAATCCGAGCAAAGACAACATCACAGTATGCTTGAAGTCCCCGTTTAACAATACAAAGACCAGAAGTCAGTCTCTTCGATAACTCTGTTGTTGAACATTTTGAAGACCCTGCTATAAACCTAGCTTTGTAAGGTGTCTTGTAGAGCTTTGGTGTCCAGTATAAGCGAGGCAACTTACTATGGTTATCCTTTGTTGTAATATTAAAATTAACTATGAATGATTATGGTTTGCCAAATTTCAGATTTGTTGAACATTGATTGTCTGTAAGTGGAGTTGGTGGAGGTCTTAGTTACACCAAGTTCGTCTATAAGACATTCAAAATAATACTTCTTACAGACAAATACAATGTTATTGGCAGCTTTATCAGCAGGGACGACAACATATTTGTCATGGATATCATTCAAACACTTAACAGCATCAGGATCTTTAAATACAGAATAGGGTCTTCTGCAAACATGTGATTTTAGTCGACCAATACGGCCACGAACTATTTTCCTCACAGATTTGACCCATTCTGACAGTGTGTCTAGCTCTACATCCTCCCTTTTAGCCCATTTCCTAGCATATTCTTCAACAGAGTCCATAATGATCTTAAAATTATGGTTCCAGTTGATCCTGCGAGGTTCTCTGAACTTGGGTCCACAAGATAATATCTTACGAAGGTGGTGATGTTCAACCAAGTTCAGATCACCAGTGATGACATGGCCAACTGGAGTATATTTGAAGGGAGATGTAGAGCAGTCACAGGATGCTGGTGTTTGAAGGAATTCATCAATTTTTAAGTGCCGCAATGCCTTATTGTAATTGAATATTTTATTGGAGATTGTCTTGGTGTATTGATATGACAGAATAGGTACAGACTGGTTCTTAAAGTATACAGGTATAGTTGATGTAACCTTTTTGTTGTGTAGTATATTGCTGATATTAATGGCATCAATTCCTTTGTTAGTAAATGGAAGATGTATGAAATGACGATGATTATCAGTCATAGGTTCAGCACGAACAGTCTTGTATCGTCTGTATAGTGCCATATCAGCAATAATACTGACAGTCTGTAGGTTGTTTGTTCGGATCTGTCAAAGACAATCCCAATGCATAGGCATGCAACCTTCTCAAGTCCTTGATGGAAAGAGCAAATAATGAAGTACGAAGGTGATGGAGACCTAAAGGCTTCTGTAATAAAAGAAGCAGTTCATGAAATTTGTCATGGCAATTGGATGTAGCTGATGTATCCAATTTAGGCCGATGGTAACGCCTATGTCCATGACTACGTCTTCTACGGACAGAAGACTCAAATAGGCCCATCACATTCACTTCTGAACAACCAGGACTTGAGAGATTGCCTATATCTTTGATGTTGTCATTACAACCATAAGGCATTGCGGTACCTAACTGTCTAATCCAGTGGTATTCTCTCTGTCTACGGAATGGTGAACTAAGTGTGGGGCTGTTGGTTGGATGGTATATTTTTTCAAGAATACGAACAACGCATAGAATAGTGGAGTGATCGTCCTTGGTTAAAATGCTTATAAAGTTGCACGTCCAAAGATCGATTCACTCCACTGCGATGTCCGTTCATTCTAGATCGTAAGCTGTTTCCCTGGTTTCATTCACCAACGACATTAGTGATGGCAATAGTTCCCTGGACAAGTTTGGGCAAACGTTTTGATGAATGAATCATCCCAAATGACAAAGAGTGCAGTTTGCACACGAAGAAATATAGAGTAGGGCAATGTTTGGACCTCTTGTTTGGACCCCTTAATTCTGAGGGCAATTTATGTGAACATTAGAAAAATGTCGATATTTTTTATTACTTGCCAGTAGAACCCGAGTTAAGCAAATTTGTTACATGACACATTTTAGGAACTCAGGGCCACATCCCCATAGATGGGTAAGAGTAAAAAATATTATAAGGTTTTTACGAAATACCGCAAAAACTGCCCGAGGACATTGGCACAGCGTATAACTCAACTAGAAGGGCGGTATGCTGCGACAATGTCCTCGAGGAAGCTTGGGTCTTTCGTGTCTTACATTTGTGATTAGGGTCAAATCGCCGTGTGTTGACCATTTCACGGACTGTCAACAGCGCAAATGGTGATGTGGTGAGATGTTTGTCAGTGGTGCTCTTGTCGTCATATTTCTTTTGCTTGACATTTGTAGGTATTTGATTTGCCGGTCTTTCTTCATCTGAGGAAAGTAGAGTCTCCCGTAGAATCTCAAGAATTTACACCCTAGTCTTCACCAAGATGTCCCATATCTGCGTGGAGCTGTTTGTAGACTAGTGGTCTGTATGGCTTGGGCAGAACGAGTTGTAATCTGGGTGCAGCCTTTCAATGCAGATTTCAGTCTTTTGATGATTAATTAATATAAGATATTTCACTTTCTCATCAGTGCTGTTGTCTGTTGTGGTTTGCCTCTGCGCCCTTTTCGACATGGCCATTTAGCCTGTTTCGGTCAGTTAATTGATTCCCGGGTCTTCTATAGGGTACCTTTAATTTCTTCTTTGTCAGAGTTTAAGTAGGCTCGGTCTTCATAATGTTCTCCAAACCTGTAAAGTCACTGGATTATTGACACTGCGGTCAGCAATATGCATTGACGGTTCGATAGCTTTTAGTGATTGAAGTGTGTCTTCATTACATTGGTTTATGAGTTCATCTATGTTCATTGGCATTCTTGATATCATATCATATCATATCAACATCAATGTTCGCTTATCGTGGCAGGCATTGATGTTGAATTTACAGTGTGCCAGTTCTGCAACCAATCTATGGCAAGGTAAGCACATAAGTCAGTGGATTGTTGTCTGTGTCTACAGACAGTGAAAGAGAGTTGGTAGTACAAGTAATCACGGAATCGCCCTTTTATTGCCAGTTTCAGTGCCAGAAACCCAAGTTTCCCATGGTGACAGTGTCAGTGGTATTTCTTCTCCGTCTGTAGGTGTCAGTGTTCTACATCCAGAACCGATGGTGAACTATCCTTCAGTTTTGCCATTGATAAAGTACTGCGCCATGTCCATCGTTTGGAACCATCACTGTGAAGTAGATAAGGCTGATCATAGTCTGGGTGGGCGATCACATGTGTGTTATATTCACTGAACAGTGCAATCACAGGTGCATTATATTCACTGAACAGGGCAATTAGAGGTGCCAAATTCACTGAACAAGTGTCCAAAATTTGGATGTGTTGATCTATGTACATGACCTCTGCTATTTTCTTTAGTTTTGGATTACTTCTTGTTGTTGGTGCTCTCATTTTCTCCTTTCAGCTGGTGAAAGCAACGATAGGTCATACATACAGTATTTTGACTATTCTGGTCTTTGATGTATTTTCAGATAATACTCGACGAATCTTATCAGTTTATACAGTTCCCCAACCATTTTGTCCTCGAGGGCTTGTACAGCTGCTGTATCTTCCGGATCTGTCTGTATCCGTCTGCCGATAATATCTTCCCAAGATAGTGAGCTTGTCTCTTGGAGAGGGCACATTTCTTTGTCTCAGCTTTAAGCCATGTTTTTGGAATTGCTGTAAGACTTTTCTGATCTTCTCTATGTGTTCATCATATGTTCTGCCATAGACTAGGATGTCGTCTATATGGAAAAACAGATGACATAGCTTAGTCCATCCAACATTCTTCATTTGTCTTCATTGGTCCGCAGGGGATCAGCACCGATTAGTAGAGTTTCAAAGGTGTCATAAATGCTGTGTGTGGTCTACTATCGTCGTCCATGAGCCCGGTTGTATGGTTTCCTTGATCAAGGATAGAAACCCAGAATTCCTTCCAAGTACACTTAAGATGTTTTAATGCGTGGAATGGTTGACCGTCCGGATGTCTCCTTTTGCTCAGTTCACGGTAGTCGATGGACTGGCACCATATCTGTCAAATTGTGCAATTTCAGATTGTCTATACATCCAAGTCATTGTCAGCTCGGCAAAACTTCAGTTTCCCTTACTACAACATCTGTATTCTACCTTCTGCTGAGCTTCTGTCAGATAATCAATTCAAGATCAACAGGTGGCCCCAATCAGTAACAGAGTTCTAGCTGTATCACTGATTGGATAAACTGAATTGACCCAAGCCTGTACGGCCTCTGAAAATTATGTCATGCTTTGTCGTCTTCTGTAATCGTGTACTGATTTGCCGAAGTGACCAAGGCTTTACTCTGCTAAATGTTCAGGTACTTCCTATCTATCAGGCCAGGGAGCGTTGACATCTTATTTGGTCTGGGCTTGTTACGAAACTCCACTCGTGACTTCAATGGTTGTAGTTGGACTGCCCTCTTTACAACACTACTATGAATGTCCCTAATTATTTATAAACATCTGGACTGACTTTGTCAAAGTTGACGAAACTTGCTATGTACATTAAAGTTAATATAATATAACATTTATTGACGTCATTTAGCATTTTGAGATCGGCAGATACATAATTTGTATTGGGCGAACTTTCCCAATGAGAGGTATATATCTTGGTTGACTCGATCAAAGTTGACGAACCCTGCTATGTACATTAGTGATACTATGATATAACATTAATGAAAGTTGTCTAGCATTTTTAGATTACGTAATTATTAATCTAAATATTTAACTAGTTAGTGATATATATCTTGGTTACCTCGGTCACTGTTTACGTAATACTTTGAAGGTACTATGATGTAACATTATGAGAAGTCATTTAGCATTTTTATGTCAGTCAATTACCAATTTGCAAATTTAACGAACTTTCCTCTTTAGGGATGTATCTGGATTTCCGTTATCGAAGTTTACGATATTCATATATACATCGAAGTATTATGATACTATATATTGGAAGTAATTTAGCATTTTGAAACCCAGCAAATTACTAATTTGCATATTTGAAACGAACTTTCCAAATTAAGGCTAAATTAATGGATTAATCTGATCCTAAATTAATGAAACCTGGTATATAAATTGAAGAGAGTAAGATATAACAATACTGATTAGATCAGCTAATTAATTATTTGCGTATTTATCGAACTTTCCTTATTGGGTATATATATGGATTTACCTTATCAAAAAGGACGAACCTTGCAATGTTAAGTAGTGATATAATGACAAGAGTTAAAGAAATTTGGTATTTTCATTTTAACTAGTTATATTTGTATACTTGATAATTTTTGAAGTAATCGATGAGAGGACAGAGTTCGTGATTGTTGATCATAACAATATAATTTCAGTAAAGTAAATTTAAGTTTCAATTTACAGACAACTGCAAATATTGAAACACAGCAGCATTTTTCAGTTTCATTTCTGGTTTTATCATTTCCAACAATGTTCGCAAGACTTAAAGTTACAATGACTGATTGAAAATAGCTTGCACCTTTCAAAAGTTTTTGGACACTTGTGTTTGCAAAGGTATTCTTCTATGATGCTTTTGAGTCAGTTTAAAGCTTTTGAAATAAAGTATTACCAAGTCTAATAGTTGAGAATTTCGAAGTGTTATATGTTTCCCATCTTCACACTTTATGAGTTGAAGGTTGAGAGACCATCGCAGGAATCAACGTTATTGTCGTAAAGATAAATCCTATGAAATATGACAGGTCTCATTACTTATTATGTTAGCGTTTGGTCATGAGGCTATAACTTTATCACACAATAAAAGTTTAATAACGTTCAAATGCTCTTTCGTTTTACTAGCGACTTTTGGTTTGATTTTAATGTCGACTTATTATAATTCAGAGAATTCTGTAATTTGTCACTTCAAAACACATGTGGAAACATATTTATTTGCCTGGGTGAACAGAACTTGTTTGTCTTATGTTCCAACACGCTTAATTGATGCATTTTTTCCTGAAAATCTGCGGGGTACAAGATCAGACTTTCGATTTCGTATTTGAAAGATACTATTAATATTCTTTACACAGGAATAAACGACCGTTTCCCAGATTTATGTTATCCGTCTGCGAATGTTCGTCTTGTTTTTACTAAACACCCGCCTCATGTATTGTTGATTTTGCTCATTTGCTGTTTTGCAGAGTAATTTGCAGTTATGTTCATTATGAAAAATAAAGTAAAATAACGTTAACGTTTTAAAGGTATATTTGCTTGACTTATTGGTAGGCGCACCCATACTGCAATAATTGTTTCATTGTTTTCTTTACTAATCGAGTGTTGCCTGTTATGTGATGACTCAGCAAAAATTAAATGAGCGAAACCCAAAGTACATAAACGGGTATGCTAAATACAATCGATACAGACCAGTTCATTAATTTGATTTGTACCAAAACAACGTCATATGAGAAAGCTAAGACGCGATCCAATTAAGGATTATCTCTAGGTCAAATCTTGATCACTTTTATGGTACTACTTATAATAGCTTCACTTGTGATTGTATTCGTTCTGACTAAGTATTTTTCGACAGAAAGAGGGAAACAAAGAAAAAATAAAAAGTGTGGCGCAAACAAATCTGGTTATTGCCATGACAACATGGACTCAGACGACTGTCCGGATGATATAGAGGAAGAGTTGGAACAGCCTTACGATAACCAACAACGATTTGAGGACTTGGAAGCATATTATATATTTACGGGTGAGTGGTGCCAAACAGTGTAAACCACCAGTGTTAGTGTGAATTTGACATATGTCCTTCCGAATTGTGGACGTTTATTTGTTTCAGAATTGGTGTCAGTTTCAAGATGAAATACTATTTAAACAAGTATAATGATCTGTGGTGTATGATGACATGGATTTTAAGGAAAATCTCAGTGTTGGACATAAATATCTGGATCTCTTGACTCGTATTAATAATTCGATTTCAACAATATTTTGCTGAATGCTTGTTCTAGCAGTCATAAGATCACGACATTGTCAGTTTACTCAAGTAGTTTTCTGTCTAAGCAGATCCCTCATCTCTTACATTGCAATCTCCTAGCTTTCCTAACAGACCCCCTTCATCAATAAAATGCTACTCGCAAAATGTCGGGAATTATGTCCTCGGCGAGTGCATTGTTCTTTGGATTTTCTGTTCATCTCACGCAGCATTAAGGAACAATAACTGTGTATGACATACATCAACATTTTATGGATCGCCCTATTACTATGAACTTGATAAGTGATATTGTACAAGTTAAGTTGAAAACTGTTGTGTTGTTGAACGTCCTTCTACGCACATTTGATCCTGTTATATGTAGTTAGGCTCCGGCGCGGCAGCTGAACACGAAGACCAGAATAAAGTTCAAAACCACTCACTAAAGCAGCCGTCGCTTCATATTAATTCATACTTACTAGATCGGTTTTCAATATTTCGGTGATGAATCATCGAAAGTAACATCTTTCTTTTTTGAAAAAATTATGTAATTTTTCCAAGTTTAACAGTGTTTTACACAAAAGAGCAGGATCAAGGTGAATTAAACCCCAACAGCAGCTAGGATTTATGGACCGAATGTTAAGTACTGTTATCTAACTGGTCGGTTTTGAGGAAGCATCCTGTACATGAAACTCAATATATCATTTTAACAAGTTTTTACGATAAATCATTATTTTTACTGATAGAAAGGAAGACATAAACACGATATCAGAGTAACGAAACTGTTGCCATATCATTTTGTTAACCCTAATCCATTTTTTCTAGACGGGCATCATTGATTTTAGACATGTACTAATATCTAGTCATAGAATTTAGTAAAGACATGGCCATTTTTGGGGTCTGTTGTTAATTGATATTGGATTTGGTCTCAAATTGTTAAGACAATCTTCCAGTACTCAAAGAAGAATGATGAAATAAATAAAGGCTGTTCAACTATGGTTCCACACACAGTCCTAAAAGATGACTGCACCAAGCGAAGCCTAAAATAAAAAATATGATTAGGGGCACTATGAAGAGTTGCAACTTTACGTCAGCCAGGGACATTGAATCAGATTTCTGCCTGATTACGTCATGGATAAATAGCGATTGACTTCAAAATGAACAGAAACTTCAAAGTGTGGCAGTCATGTCGTGGACGATGAATAAATCTACTCTGTAATGAGGCGCGAGTCAAAGCCGGACCTGCCAAAAGAGAACTCGTAAACATTAACAGAAATAATCCAAAAATGTTCCCTCGCTTAACTCAGTAAACTTTAAAGGAGTTTTAGAGACTTCATTTGAGTTTCGTCGAATACGACTGTCGTAAAAGGAGGCTTGCTTCAGGGGTTGACGTTTACACAGGTCAAGTTCGCCATATTCCACATTGATGAGGGATATAAGCGCCCGTTTATTACCCCTCCTGGCCGTGCGTTAACCAGAAACACATCGCTATACCCTCGGCCTACGCCTCGGGGAATAGCGATGTGTTCAAGGTAGCGCTAGGCCCCTCGGGGTAAGAGACGGGCGCTAGAGACCTAATGACAAGGTAATAAGTGTTTAATATATATATATATATATATATATATATATATATATATATTATATATATATATATATATATATACATACACACACATAACAAAAATTACTGCAAGTGCAGAGAAATAATATATGTGACTTAAGTTTCATTCATCCTGATAGAAGTGAAGCATCTTCAGAGAGAAGAGAAAGGATTCCTAGTTTCATTTCTGTCTGAGAAATTGCAGAATGCATGAAACTTACGTAACAGATATTATTAGTTTGTACTTGAAGAACTAATTTGTGTTATTATTTATAATACCCTGCTTCCTCAACGAGCATCGAAAATCTTGATAAAGATAACATGGACATCACATACGCTAAAGTTAGCAAAGGGAAGGCTCCATTGTATCAAAATCAGCTGACGACGACGGATTTGCGTCCACAGTTTATGAATCTTCCGACTATTGACACGATAGCAGGACAACGAAACGTAGATACGTTGAGGGTTTGGTTTACACTGATCTTGACCTTCAAACAATAGCAACCTTTCCCAGACTGCTCCTTCACCATCATTTGATGAAGATGAGTCGGTGACGTATGCTAAATGGCAGGCTGCCAATATTATAATAAGTGAACAAAGGCTGAACACAGTTGTATACAATGCGAAGTTCAAATGAAACTGAGTTCTTATCCTTATCTTATAGAATGTAGGGATCCTCGTTTGGTTGCTTTTTGTGGCAGAAAAGCAGCTAAGAAAAAGTATGGGCTCTATTGTGAGAGGTGTGATATGGCTGCGTCCCAACAAAACCTTACAATGCAACGTATCGATATGGAGATACGGAAATGTACTGTAAACAAACAAAACAAAAGAAAATATTTTGGAAATGTTGTAATTTTTGATAAAGTATTCCCCTTTCGAACAGTTTTTATTTTATTTTATATATAACAGATGTCTTGTAATGGCTTTCGCGATAGATCTTTTAAAAATGGCTGTCAACAGATGTGGATTGTCACCTTGTTAATATTGTGTAGAAGTCGTTTTAGCATGTTCAAGCTCGCTTGCTAAAGAACTATTTTACTCTCATAAACACCAAGATGAACTTAAAGATTTACTTCCATGTACTGTTACAGACGTGCTTCCCCTTCTTTTGTGATCAACAAGTTTGGTTTGCCATTTTATGTAAAATGCCAAAAGATACTTTACTTTTTAACAGTACAAAGAATTCTTGAACAAAATCGTAAAATGATATTAACGTAGCATTGTAAGAGGTTTGATAAAACACAATATCCAATGTGTAAAGGATATGATATGAGAAATTTATATTTAGTGTTTGCAAATAACCGCCACATAAAATATGTACGTTTAGAAGAGAGAACACCTTAAAGTGCGAATAATATGCATAAGAAACCAACTGTGACCTGAATGTGCTCACGTCAATTGTAGTACACTTCACAAATCAATCAGATATCAGTCAGATTATTATATGTAGCAGGTTTCATTAACTTTAGCACAGTACTATCGGGCTTAAATCACTCATAAACAAGTTCATTAAATATGCAAATGAACCCTTAATGAACTGCACACTACTAAATGCCTCTCAACACATTTAGATATCTGTTTGATCAGTGTCTGCAGCAGATTTCAACAAATTTGGTGCAGGTGTTTCAGGGTTATATGAATAATTACAAACTGCATTAAATATGCAAATGAGCTATTCCTTAACTTAGCACAGCTCAGTGCTTCATGCGACAATTAGATATTTATCAAATCAATATCTCTAGCACGTTTCACCATATTTGGTGCCACAATTTCAGAGTTATATCACTTATTACAAAGTTAATTAAATATGCTGATGAGCAGATAATTGACAATATCATAATAATGTTCTGAGATGGTCATTAGTGAAAAGTTTCTTGAAATTTTGTGCAGTATTCTTGATATCTGTCCAGCACTGTCATTACTGTCGCCATAAGAAACCATAATATGAAAAAAGACGTTTCATAACTTCATTAATGTGCAAGCAACACTAACCAAAATTCAATCAGTTCTTGCCATGGACCTGTCTACCAAATCGGAATTGAATCCGTTCAGCAGATGTTTTTGCGTTATCGTGTACAGCAGACTGACAGACAGACAGAAGACAGACACACACACCGACAGGCAGACAGACATCGTTATGACATTAGTTCACGTGGGTGAGTAATTGAGCTATTAATTGAGTGTTTATATTTGATAACAAGGAGCCATACTTTTTCATTATCGCAACACCTCTCGCCGGCAATTCTCCGATGGTGGATATTGAACTACACAGTTCTCTTTCTGTAACATTATAAGCTATCATCAATCCTTCCTCCTTCCATATATTTGCCGCTGATAACATGTACGCCCTTAACTCCTTTCGCGTGCAAATGTCATATGAGGTTATTGTAAAAATACTGCAGAGGACGCGAGAGGATCTAAGCATGCGTGGCGCTAATTTTCGACTGCATCCTTGCATTATTTTTGTAAAACCGTACCCATATTATCATATTCATTACATGTACGAATGGGGCGTCGGTAGGCGTAATAGTGCGTTTCCGTGCAATGACATCAGTTTTCGTCCGCGCAAGTATAGTTCATGTACGTGTATACACATCTGTACACTTACCGAGCTTGAGACGTGTTCGTGCAATAATCCAATAGATCCCTCGACGCTGTCAAGATTTTGAACTCGCAGAGGCCTTGTAAAATGTACACGTGCGCACGCAAAAATCAATCTTTCTCGGTTTCAGGTGTATCAAAGTAGACGTCCCATTGATGAAATTTTCATTCTCCGTTAAATTAGGCAAGCGATGCAGTGATTGATAAGAGTTAAGCGGTATTACGTTATTTCGAATTATAACTTTCCATTTTTAGTCGTTTTATGTAAGTCGTCTTTTAAAAGTCCAATAATCTTTCAATTTCTTTCGATATCTTTGAATATAATTCCGTGTTCTTACAGACTTTTCACAATCATCAATGGAAACTCTTTCTTACAGGGTGTTGAACACTAATTACATTTCCTCGTATTCCCAATGGTACTTATTTATGATGTTGTTGATATGCCCACACAATTTTCTCTCTCGATTATTTATGAAACATAATCGGAACAATACATTAGCTTCTTTGCCTTGAAAAAAATATGGACTTGAACTTACAGATGCAAAGAATATGAATTGAAAAGGTCTTCCAGTTTTATGAATCGATCTCAGACATTTGGTGACATGAATCTTTCTTAGCAGCTAAGACAGTGTACACCCGTGGTTCCTTTCACATACAAAGATTATTTTGTCACGCCGCAAAACTGTCATATACAACTGTAATACTACTTGTTAAATTTAATTTCATGTGTCTTTTTTGTGAGAGGTTTCTGTACATGTAGGTTTGGATGTTTCTATTTTATTGAATAATTGGTTTCGCAATCATCATAAAACCTGTCATTTCGTGTACTTAAGTCACTTGCTCTATTTTGTATCATATCCCAACTGCGTTCACTTGTGACAGTGACTATATTGGTACACTCGGCGGCAGTACTTCATCACGTTACATAGCTGTAAATATCGTTATCGTCAACCATCATGGGATCATCTACGGTCATTCCTTTCGTATTCATTATTTTGATTCTGACGTGTAATACAACCGTGACTGAAGGACTGCAGTTTGCTACAAACGGACAACCTAGCAATGTCAATGTGCTGGAGGGTGAGACTGCACAGTTTCATTGCCTTTTTACTGGTTTCGAACCAAATACCACATATAGTTACGTCGTACAATGGGAAATAGAGTATCACAACAAAACGAATGATCTCCTGACAGATGGAGTGGGCACCGATGAGATCAAAGCCATATATTCCATACTAACATCCAACACGCTAGAAAAGTCTACACTTACTATAAGGAACGTTTCAGTAGCTGAACAAAAGAGTTGCAGGTGTCACCTCTCTTGGAGGTAATGTCGAATTAACGTCAACGTGGGGACATCTTTCAGTTCTTTTAAAACCCGAATTTCGACGAATGCCCTCTGACAAAATTATTGACGCAGGACAAAATGCGACTTTGCGTTGTCGTCTAGAGAATGTTGATCTGTTATATTCCGTGTGAGGTGGTTTAGAAACGGTGAATTGGTTTCAAGAAATTATGATACCTTGAACAGGGTCTCTGAGTTTGACGGGGAAATAACAGTACGTGGTGACAGAGATTCGGGTATGTTTGACTTATTGATAATTGATATCAAACGAAATGGAACCTTCTACTGTGATGTGTATCTAACTGGTCAAAATAGAATTATCCTGAAATCTGACATCGCTAGAATCGCCGTCAAGGACCGGAACTCTCCTGTCGTCGTTAAGACAGACATACCCATTACATCTGACGAGACTCAGGCTAATAGACAATTATCTGTCAATAACAACCAGCTAATACTAAGCATTACAATAGTTTCAGTAGTTGTCTTGATCGGTGCAAGTGTCGCCGCTTACATCGGTTATAAGTTAACCATCGACGAAATGGTGGAAAGAAGCTGATCACCCATCAGGAGACAATGAGAATTTCAAAAAACCGAAATAGCAAATCTGAAAGAGGAGACGCCATAGAGCTCGAAGATGTACAGTATGAGGAATTAAACCAGTATCGTCATCCTCTGCAGTGACAAAGAGTCTGTTAGTAATACCTACATGTATGATGTCGTTGCTAGAAGCACGCGTGGCGTCATTACAAAGAAGTTTACAAACGGAAGCTTTCCGCTGACACAACATCGGCCGACTACGACAGACTGACATCTTCAGCCACCGAGTCTTTGCACGAAGGAAACCATGGTGAAGAGAAGAAATTCGAAAGTTGTTTTCACACCACTCTTGACACTTCAGCAGACTGATGGCCCCCCGCAGACTAGCGCTTCTGTAGATATATGAGGAAATAGAAGATAGCAACGCTAACAAAATATACATGTGTTTTACATGGTTGGAGATCAGTTCTTTTCCTAGCTGGTCAGATATTTCGCTTCTCTATTGGAACATAAAGGGTTGTTGTATGTGTATGAATTTGGAAGAGCAGCACTGTGCTTACAATAAACGAAATTTAGAATAGCCTAAAACGCGACTGCAACTTGAAAATACATTTGGTAACCAAATTAACATAGAAATCCATGTTTAAAAAAGTAAAGAAGAAAGAGATAAAAATCCAGACAGATAGATAGCTAGATAGATAGATAGATAGAAGATTGATAGATAGACAAATAGATAGTAATAAATAGATAGAAGATAGATTGATAGATAGATAGACAGAGATAGATAGATTTAGACAATAGTGATAGATTGATTGATAGAAAGATAGATAGATAGACGGATAATTAGAAGGTACATAAAATACCTAGGTAGAAGCGTATTACCCTTTGAAAAATAGTTGACTTTTCAACTATACCAATAGTATTCAACATTTAATAGCATTTAATTATTGACCTGCAAGTATTTAAAAGTATGTCTTCCGAGACGAGAGCTGCAACTTTTGATAATATCTCAATTAGTTTTGGTAATTCATAATTAATGCAATACATATTTACATATTCGTATAATTTCCCTTAAAATATTTAGAAATACAATTTGAAAGTATTTGTATTGCTCACTTGTATACAATTATGAATTTTATTGTTGACTCATTAATTCTACTCCGAACCTCAATGCAGCTCTCAACAATGATTTTGGCTATTACGGAAAGGACGAGCTTATATACAATTCCGACTTGACGTTAAGGTAGTACGCTACCATTCTATATAGGAGAGCGCCCTCTTTTGTCCAGAAGATGTACATGTTCCTTTTAGACTACCTAACCTGGTGAGCGTGAATATCAGGACAAAATGGCAAAAAAAATCTGCTAGTGACCTTATAATATTTCTTTCAGAAGTTTTTATAAATCAAAACACCGAAATTATATTTTTTCACTGAAAAATCGACAGTTATTTTTATTTTGAAAGATCAGTAGAAAATAATTAACAATTGTAGCTCTGACATAATATCAGTAAGCTAGAGGGTCAAATCTCAGGTCTAACAAATTCACCTTTTTTCGTCATTTTTGCTGTTTAGTAAGAAATTTGCATAGTGCCCCAACTTTTTTCGCTTCTAAATCAAAGAACACTGTCTGTTTGATAGATATTGCTGTACTTTTTAACATTTTGAAAATTATTTTGTGCATTTATATGAAGTTTATATTTTTAATAACGACTAATTTTACAGTTAAATGATAAATTTAGGGTCTAATATTTAATTTTTAAGACAAGACATCAAAAATTTTAGTTGATTGTCCTAATGCAGCTGTCCTGGCAATGCAAAATGTGGTATGCACACTGGGATCTGTTAATCGTTGCGATAAAATAAAGATTCTGCTGGTTAGTGCAAATCGCAAAATGGGAGATTTAGTGGTTTTCTGTCAATATTGGCATGTGTTTTTTCAAAAATTTTGCATGGGTACCCCATATTTTTTTCATATCTTTGCAATGTACTCATAAAGATTATTTCAGAAAAGTCAATTTCAAGAATGTCCCAACATTTTTTGGAATGGTAGCGTACCTCCTTAAGGTGGAACAAAAAGTGTATCTTAAAAAGAAACCAAAGTATTGCGCACAAATTTTAGCCCATACACAGAGTATAATTGTAAGCATACAATCATTAACATATTTGATTTTCTTAAATTATGCAACATTATGCTATACGATTTTTACAAAATTAATTAGCGTAAAGATTTTAATATTCTGTTACATTTAAAGTGTTTTATTTGTCTATAAACGCTTAAGTGAGTTGTACTTATACATTGGAACAATTACCCAGATTATTGTGGGTCTTTAAGACATATATTATAATCAAGCTACATTAAAACATATGAATATGATGATTAATGTTTTAATGTCAATTTAAACAGGGAGATCTCATGTCGAAAAATATTGAAAACTTGAAAAACTCCAAGCTACAGCTTATTTGTGGCAGAAAATAATTATTGTTTGTCTTTGTATGATGAAATTTAAAGTACAAACGATAAGATAAAGTTAAAACTGTGTTTCAGCCCTCATATTGGCCAATTTTTCAGTCTAGCCCGTCAGTTTTCAGCATTACAGTATAGGTCAACGTCCTGCCCTTAACAGCTCACGTCATTGACAGTCATTGTAATTATAGTGCCAGTCCTACTAATCGGTGTCATGTGTGTAAAATAAACTTGAAGTTAATCTCTCTTTTTTCGCATTTTTACAAAAAAGAGGGTAGTTTTTGCGGAAATGACGATTGTATCCAATCGATCTCTGTCACGTTGATGGAAAAAGCTGTCATGGGACTTTGTTCATTCGGATCGATTACATACAAAGTATTGCGAGCACTGTGTACCCGGATTTAGTTCCTGAAAGCACACAACTCAGCGGATACGAAATTTTGAATTTTAGGAAACCGTGACCAGTCATGCCCTTTTCACTTTGAAATGTAAGCAGATTTGAGTCTCTTTATAGAATAGCGATCTACAGAATGAGAGAAAGAGTAGAAGATATCGTGGTCTGCCAGCCGGGATCGTAAATTTTTCAGATTTCGCAGTCCCCTATTGCCTTCATCTGTTACAGGTAATATGTTCAACCAATCCTGCAGGATGATGTTGTAAAAGTATAGTGAGGTCAAGCTGAACGGTCATCGATAGTTTTTAATACAGTTGCGTTATATGTGGTATTGTAGGGAAGTAAGGATAATCATCGTCGCTAAACCATGTCAGTATTCGTTGTGTCTCCGCCTATATTCACGATTGTGTTGTTTCTGGCGTGTATTCCGCCGTGGCTGCAAAGCGGAGGTCACCACACATGACATCCAACGAATATCACTGTCCTGGAGGATGAAACTGCTACATTTCATCGTCTTTTGAAAGAAGGGGTGAACGATGGCGGGAAAATGTACTTTATATACTGGCAGAATCTTCACGCCAGCGGTAGTACTGTTCTGACCGATAGCAGCGGTGTACCAAAGGACGACGACAGATTTGATGTTTCCACTGTAAAAAATAACACCCAGGTCCATTCTACCTTTACTATAAGAAATGTTAGGATTGCTAACCAAATGAATTACAGCTGTCTCCTCCATAAAATTAAAACCGAATCTACATCACGGTCAGCATATCTTACGGTACTCCCGAAACCTACATTTACAACAAATACCCTCAAACAAAACTGTTGATGGAAAACAAAATGTGACTTTGCATTGCCGTTTAAATAATACTGATCATTCTAATTTCCAGGTTAGATTGTTCAGAAATGGTAATTGATTTGTAGAAATTATGAAATTCTTACTCGTACCGCTAACTTTTGTGGGCAAATTCATGGTGACAAAAGCTCCGAAGCTCTCTATATTCCAACATACAATCATTACAGACGATCATAATAGTCGCTGCAGCTTTCTCTATTGTCGTGGTTGTTGTATTATTACAATCTGCAAAATATTGAAAAACGTTCGAACGAACTTGAAAAGGAAGAAAGAAAGCGGGAGCAAAATAATGTATCAGGCCAGGGCGACATTAATGAAGCTCGACGGAACCACGATATTAGTTCTGGTCGAGTAGGCACTGTAGTATACCAGGAAAGATAGAATGTGAAAAGTGCAAAGTTTGAGGAGGTAAAGTCAGTATCTGTCCCCTCTACTGCCACCGGAGAGACCATAAGATCCCAACCCTACGATGACCTCGCTAAATCTAAATTGACGTCACCTCCGCGCAAGTTTGCAAACTGAAGTCTTCCACTGAAACAAAATCACCCGGATTGACATCTGCACCCAATCATTCTTTTCACGATGGAAACTATTGCGAAAAGAAAACATCTAGAAACGTAGAGGGTTTGCTCTACGCCGATCTCGACCTTAAGCGTAATGTGGATCGTCCCCAGACCGCTGCTTCTCAGTGTATGAAGACGACGAGTCGGTGATTTATGCGAATTACAGCTCGGTAATACAAACCCTTAAAGTCTTTTTACATAGGTCTTAGTCCAGGTAAGACACTGTGTTTGCTTAGACATAGGAAGACACATCATTTTTCCACTACAAAGTTCATCGTCTGACTTAAGTGTAGAAAGGTGACCGTATCTAAACTGTGAAAAGTGTAAAAACGCATGCGACTGGAAACTAACGATGCAAAGATGTTAAATGAAAGTCTATGATCAAAAGAAATGAAAACAGAGAAAGAAAGAAAAATGACACATATTAGAAAAAGGGTTGCTCTTTTATGTAATTATTTCATAGAGATAGGGTACGACTTTTTAGTATATATTTGGCAATTAATAATGAAAGAACATTTCCTGACTGCGATTGCTTTTGAAATAAGTGACAGTACTCAAGAGTTAGCTATTTCAATTTCATAGGTAATCGAAACATCTAGGCACATGACATTGGTGAACTTCGCACCCATCAACTAAGAACGTCGGTTAATTGAATAGATAATAAACGACATGCATGAGTTACATAAAGTCGTTAAATTTTAAAATGGAAAACCGCCTTTCCGCAAAACACACTGCGCCAAGTCTATATTGCAAATGTGCGAACGTTATCGAAAAATGCCACAGAAAGTTTATTCAAGCTTCATATAAAATGTGACATCCAAGCGTACACACATAATTAGTGAAATGTCTGTACTTTCTTTATGAAAACAAGGTAGACCTGGAAATGCAAAGGATTGCAATGTTGAAATATTTGCGGCATATCATTCGTCATTTTCAGGTTTCCGTCAGAAAGTCATTGAAATATATATTGCATGTTACAGCGATTAAGGCAAAATTAGCAAAGTTTGTCATACGTCACATTATTATCCGTGAAATGCATATTCATCAAGTTCTGCTACAAAATAAGTTTAAAATTACAATTGTACAAAATTTAAGACTTCCCCTTCACTATTTAGAAAGTATACAGTACTATGTGGTGAAAATTGTGCTAAGATTATTTCTCAGCAATTTCCTAATAATGGTGCACTACCCGGCTTTAGAGAAAAAGAACATGTATAGCTTTTCATTTTTGTCGATGTTAATTAAACAATAGCTAAAGAATTTCATTAATAGCAGTTCTACATGTATATTAAGGGAACAAGACTTTCCTCTTTGAATTCCTACTTGCCGTCAGTACGGAACGATATGACAGACAGAAGTTGAGCTCTACTTTGTCTTACAAACTGAGTGTAATAACCCGATAAAACATTCAAGATTTGATGGATTCAAGAACAAAACTGTGTGTTGATGAGCAGAGATTAAAAACTGCAGTTTTGACACAGCCATAATCCTGCGTAGACAGAAGAACACTTCATGTACCTGTTTCAGCACTATCATAGGGTACTTAATGGAGGTGGACATAAGTTTCCAAGTGATAGTGTCTTTTATTTTGCATAAAACTTACGCACAGGATTCATTCAAGCTATGTACTTTGAGAATAAAGGCGATATGTACAACATTTGAACAGTTGTAAATACATCGTTGTCGAATACATCGTTGTCGACACTAGTTGCCTCTTTCATATCGTTTGACATTCTGGTGAGGAAGTTAAATTTTCATCTGCCTACCCGCTTGCTGAAAACAACGTCCGAATCACTCAAACAAAATCGCGAATGTAGTGATGTTATAAACTATCTATCGATGACTTTCTCTTTTTATAGCTCAGCAGCTGATAACATGCAAACTCTTGTTTTCTTCGCATACAAAAGTTTTCTTCACTACACTATAAAAATGTCAAACCTCCAGTTACAAATTAACTAGTGGTACGCTGTTAATAACATTCAAGCTGGCCTTGGCTGCTGGGGACTCAAAGTTCTTAATGTCGTGTCGCCTTAAACCCCAGAGTTGTAACTTTTAACAATTTTTTTCATATTTTTGATTAAAATGACATCCTCAGTATGTGAAGTAGACCATAATTAATACTGAATCGCACGGTTTGCATGCCCAGCCCGCCTCACGATTAACAGTAAAAGGAGTGAAAAATGACATCTTGTCCGGACCAGAAGTCAGCTTTGTTGACACACGAAACGAAACGTAATAACACTAACGCGCACGCTCAACCACATCTGCGCAAGTTTTACTGTGGCGTCCGTAGAAACTATACGCTCTTCGAAAAGGTCTGGTCCATCGAAACTGGAGACTCAGCTAAAAACGCGCGAAAGTTGGGTGAAATACCGGAAAGATATAAATATGTAAGTGTTTAGAGATTGTTCCGACTATAATAAGCCGTGCAAACAAACGTCTTGAACAGCTAAACTAACGACGGAGGCAGTCGATTGTAACTTCATGCAAGGCACTGCACGTTGTGACCAACGGTACGGAGATCAAGTTTGCTGAATGAATTGAGAGAGAAAACATATATGAATAAAATTCACACACTTCACCATTGTAATCATTGAACTAGTAGTTTCTTCCATTATGGAGTATAATGAAAATTTCGTTTAAATAAATGACGGGACTGATTCTGCTACGCTCTGTCTACTCAAACGAAGTTTTGTGTACGGCCAGCCTACGCTGCAGGCAACACAGCCTATCAACTTCGCATATCGTTGCCGTAATTGGAAACGCTCAGAAAGGAAAAATTATATCTTGAATGCAGTACAAAAGTCTTACTTATTAAATTTAAAAGTATTTCAAATAATATCGAACGTAACAGGTATCTAATCCTCACAAGGACTACTGTAGTACAATTATCGACTAGATACGATGCGATGGAGCTCCATGCATGGTAGAAGTTCGAATAAAAAGAGAGATCCCGGCCTCACAGTGCTGCAAAGTCGTACCCTGCGCACCCGGCCCGACAGCAAACTAACCTCTTGGTTTGAATCTGTTGTTTACTTTTTTGTATAAAATTCATGATACATATATCTGACTTTCACAACTGTACAATTCGCTTAGGACTGAGATTTTGGGTGTAGTCTACAGACGATCGGAGGGAGCTAAGGCAGGCCCCAAATTTGCATGGACAATGCCCGGGACAATTATAGACGCAGCTCGATGAGAAAGTCATTCACATAAACCTAAATGAAGTGATCACTACAAAATTTTAAATCACTGGTTCTGAAAATTTATGATCAATGGTTCTGACCAACGGATTTTAGACTGCGGCGTTGTTTTTTTTGTGTTGGCCGGCTAAGAGTCCAGTAAGGCTGTACTACATGGAGGTAGTAGACTGTACAAGTGCAGCGGGGCAGGGCCGAGATTGGTGTGGGGCCTGCAGCAAGGTAAAGTTGACATCGTCCAATGCAGAATGCCCGCGTGTTAATATCCTTTCGCGTTTGGGAGGAATTTACCGCTTTATTCAGAATGCCTTTTTACCAGTATAAAAGCTCAGAAACTGATGAATCAAGAGCCAAGAGTATGTAAATTGCTTAGCAGTAGCTCCATTGTTTTTTTTTTCTAAATTTTCGCTGAGATACAGCCGTGCGTATACTGGTCCCTATCGATCTGACTAAGGCGTTCACAGATGTTTAGGGAGCCGTCATTATTTACGACCTGGGGGTCGGAGGAATTACATTAGAAACTCCGAAATTTTGAGTCACACCCCAGCCAACCATGATGACTTTGAGTAACCCCCTCTCTAACAGAAATTTTGGCTTACCTGAGCCCATGTAACAATATGTAGATATAAAAGCTCACCTAACAAGCAGTCTCCGACCATAGTATTGTTAAATTTGGATGGGTAGCATGTCATTATGGTATGGTTAAATGTCCAAATGGTTGTTGAACTCAAGTCAATTAAAATTGACATTTCTATGATAATATCAAGGATGAATTCACAACAGTTCATTTCTGTCTTAGATGTTGTGCACTTATAGTGATATCTGTCGAGAACATAAATTTCTTCATGACCCAGCCTCTCCTTCCACCTCTGTAACGACTGTAGAAAACTACTGTTTGACATCCATATAGTGCAAGTGCGGAGGTGTAAAGTTCTATGCAATGAGAACAAGTGTAGCGAAGTGTAGCGACGCTAAATTAACACTATACTTGAAAACTTAATGTGTTAGGAGTGTTGGTTTATATTTATAAAGCATTCTGTAAAATTTGTACATTCAGTTTCTTTGATGTATTGTCAACATAAAGCCAAGAGTGGCGTACTTGATTGTTTGTCATGGAAGATATGCCTGTGTAAAGCGGACCTACTGTCACAAACGCTCGGTGACCCCCGTGACCCGAAGACTGTACGAGGAATGCCCAGGCGGAACTCGCCGAAGTCACTTCATTATGCGGCCCCGCGGTCGATCGCGTATGAGTTGCGTTTTGTTACATCGTACTGCAAGTCTCACCATTGTAGGGTAGCAGCTGATGATCACGTATTTTCCTCGACTGGCGAAGTCCTTTCTTCCACGTAAGTAACAGTATGCTGCCGCTTAATATAGCTCTCTGCCTGGCATAGCTGCAGTACAGTAAGTTCGAGGTTTTGCCTGGGTATTTGGGTCGGACGGCAAATCTGGTTTTGTCGTCCAACCCAGATACCCAGGCAAAACCTCGAGCTTCTGTACTGCAGCTATGCGTGGCACTGCTGTAGCAGTGTGTGTAAAACTGCACAGTGGCTCGAGGTTTTGCCGTCCGACCCAAATACCCAGGCAAAACCTAAAGCGCGAGCTGCTGTACTGATACTGCAGCTGGTCAGCCTCAACACGTACAGCATGCCACGCAGAGTTGCTGTATTGATATTGCAGTGAGATCGCACTGGTTTCGGTGTTTTGTCAATCATCATGTGTTGTTACAACATACAGTCACACGAAACGTACAAACGTATACTATATTGTCAGTAGACGCCTGCAGAGAAGACCACTTTATTGCTGAACCGCCGAGAAACGAAAGTTCTGCACGCAGAGGTTTAATAATCACAGCATGGCTATATCTATAGCTCTGCGTGGCAGGGCGCTGTATGTGTTGCCGGTGATCTGCGACCTACCCTACCTGCGATCTACTCTTCCACTCATGAATAATTAATTAGATTTATTCAAAAATGTACAGGTTTATGCAAATTTCATGTGCGCCCGTGAAAGATGGGTGAATAGATCGCAGGTATATACTGCGATCTATGCTGACTTGCGAGCTATGCTGACTTGCGATCTACGCTCGATTGCAGATTTTCAACCAACTGTAGCCGTACATTCGGTCTGTTTACGGTGCATGATGTAATGGAGGCCCCCGATGGAGGCCTTCAGCTGATTTATTTTCATTTTCATTTTGTACTTCAGATCCGTACAGCGAGCGCGAGCGTCGTTAGGAGCAAACTACAAATTCGGCAAAACTTTGCGTGCTTTTCGCTAATCACCGGTACCGTTTTCGCTGTAATCTGTTTGCAGCCAGTAATTTTGTTATGACGACTCGGACTGCAAACCTTCAAAATGGGATATTTGAAAATTCATCTAGCCATCACTTCCTTGCATTGTGTCAAAAACTCTATAGGCCACTAATGTCTGAGTAAAATAGAGGAAGATTGCTCCACAATTCTCATTAGTGTATTTTAATGTTTCGTACATGTGGTATGGTTCGATTGTGTATTATTTCGGTATTATTAATATTCATGTTTTATCATGTGTATTGTTTACTATTTGGTGTAAGAAATTAGCCATGGTGAGATGGTTGTAATTACTTGCGATGTGAACGTAAGAAACTCATGATGGAATAAATAATGTCCTGACAAAGTTGAAGATGTAAGCATAATCGACACATCCATCCTTTAATAAATCAAATAAATAAAATATTCATCCAATCGGTAGGCCTACAAGTATAGATCAAATTACTACAAGATAGAGTTGGGTAGATCGCATGGTTTTCTGTCAAACACACCTGCGATCAATACTTCCCTTCTACGCCACTCCAACAAATTACTTTAGCACCGTGACGCATATCTGTTCTTTCGGTTCACAGAAGAATTGCCACAAGCTAACTGCCACACCTCGATACGTACCGCGAATGTCGCAACATCTAACTTTAATAAATGAAGTCGGCCTATCTAAAGGCAGTGTCGGTCTGATCGCGGAACAATGATCATAATCTTAGACGCAGGTGACTGGGATCTATACTTCCCTCTGCGAGCTACGCTTCTCAAATATATTTTATTATTACCGTTCAATTGATAAATTTGATGTAATATTAAATCATACAAAATACAATTATCCAGGACCGATTATCGATGTCACAAGCTTCGCAAGATACGATTCACTGGCATCACCACAAGGGCAGCCGGGTAGTGATCGCAGAGAGTACAGTCTGCGATCTATACTTCCCTTGCGATCCCCCCCATCTATACTCCTCTCTGCCACCTACGCTTCTCAAACGTACTATATTATTACAGTTCAATTTATAAACTCAAGTTAATATTAAATCATACTAAAACAATTATCCGGGATCGATGTCGATGGCACAAACCTCGCAAATACTAGCATCACCACATTAGCAGCCTGTGTTGATCGCAGGAAGTATAGCTCGCAGTAACTCTGCGATCCATCCTTCCCTTGCGATCTATACTTCCCTTTGCTATCTATGCTTCTCCGACCTATTTTATTATTACTATTCAGTTGATAACGATGTAATATTAATCAGACCTAAACAATTATCCGGGATCGATTGCCTATGCAACAAGCCTCGCAACTAGCTCTGCATGGCAGGGCTGTGTGTTACCGGCGTTATACGGCCTCCCACCTCGATCACAGGCCGTTAACGCCGTTATACACACAGCCCTGCCATGCAGAGCTAGCCTCGCAACATACGATTCGTTGGCATCACCACAATGGCATGCACATGGCAGCCAGTGTTGATCGCAGGAAGTATAGCTCGCAGTTGACTCTGCAATCTATACTTCCCTAGCGATCTATACTTCCCTTTACCTCTGTAGGCTTCTCAAACGTATTTTATTATTACTAATCAGTTGATAAATTCGATGTAATACTAAATCACACCAAAACAATTATCCGGGACCGATTATCGATGTCGATGGCACAAACCTCGCAAAATACGATTCACTGTCATCATCACAATAGCAGCCAGTGTTGATCGCAGGAAGTATAGCTCGCAGGTGACTCTGCTCTGCGATCTATAATTCCCTTGCGATCTATACTTCCCACTGCTATCTATGCTTCTCCAACCTATCTTATTATTACTATTGATTGATAAATTCGATTTAATATCAAGTCATACCAAAACAATATCAGGGATCCATTGTAGTGTCAGGAAGTTTAGCTCGCAGGTAACTCTGCGATCTATACTTCCCAAAGTCTCGCATGCCAGACCTCAAACCTGCATGCGACGCGAGCGGCGAAGCCGCGAGCAGCGAGTAACCGCAGGTTACGAGGTCTGGCAAGAACCAACTGCTCAGGAATGTGATGACGTCAAAAGTGGGCTGTCTTTCCTATGCTAATAAGTATAACTTTGGACCACCGCGTACAGACGGCCATAACGCATTTTCACTGTACTTGTCCACCACCTTTCACATATCTGTGCCGAAAAAACACTCAAGCAAAAATCTACGGCGAGAATTTATTTGTGAGGTCATTTACCACCAGCTCATCGGCAGTTTAATGGGGCCAAAATCTGAGCTTCGTTTGAACGGAGCAAAATGAAAAAGCAAACTCCATAGAGGATGTCGACGATCAACAAAATGCAATCGCAAGCATTGAAGCAAGGCGGGAGCAATCTTAAAATTAGAGATTGGCCATATCTTGTCGGCAAATTCACGGAAACGTCGTCTCCTTCCAGATAATCTGGCATGGCTTCTCCTGCTTCGGTTTCAGACTGTCCATCACCACTTCTTCAACGGCATAGATCATGTTTGCAGATTTTTTTCATCATGGTCACTGGGGGATAGCGTAACCGTGATTTCATGAAGCCGTACTGTCTGAGGTCAACGTACGGCAGTTTACTTCGAATGAAACATTTCTGGATGAATGACACGATCATTCAGTCAAATTCAAAAGGCTATTTTTAGACGCTCCACCTACATTCATGAATAAACAACAGATGTACTCTTTCATCCAGCCGATTTTCGAAGCATTCTATTGGACAGTATATATAGCACGTCGGTTCTAGCCAGACCTAGTAACCTGTGGATACTCGCTGCTCGCGGCTTCGCCGCTCGCGCCGCACGCAGGTTTCGAGGTCTGGCATGCGAGACTATACTTCCCTCTGCTATGTACGCTTCTCCAACGTGTTTTATTATTACCATTCAATTGATAAATTAGATATAATATTAAATCATACAAGAAAATTATCAGGGATCGATTATCGATGTCACAAGCCTCGCAAAATACGATTCACTAGCATCACCACAACGGCAGCCAGTGTTGATCGCAGGAAGTATAGCTCGCAGGTAACTCTGCGATCTATACTTCCCTTGCGATCTATACTTCCCTTTACCTCTAGGCTTCTCCAACGTATTTTATTATTACCGTTCAGTTTATATATTCGATTTAACAATTATCCGAGATCGTTGATTGACCTCGATGCCACAAACATCGCAACATACTATTCGTTGGGATCACCGCAATGGCATGCACATGGCAGGCAGTGTTGATCGCAGGAAGTATAGCTCGCAGGTAATTCTGCGATCTATACTTCCCCTGCGATCTATACTTCTTCCCTTTGCGATCAACACTTCCCAGAAGCATTTTATTGTTTCGTTCGATTGATAATTCAAACTTAATACTAAACGTTCGAAACAAACGTTTGAAAACAATTATACAGGATAAAAAAATTTTCGATACCACAAACCCTGCAACATAAAATTCACATCCATCGCCGCGGGGAAGCCATGCAGTGTTGGTCGCAGGAAGTTTACCTCGCCGATACCTCTGCGATCTATACTTCCCTTGCGATCTACGCTTCCCAAATACATTTTGCTGATTTCTTTTCAATTTATAGACTCCAGTCAATACTAAGCCATTCTAAAACAATAAGGGGTTGGTTATCGATGCCAAAAACCTCACGACATAGTAGTCACAGGTGCAGTGTCACAGCCCCGGGGTCACAGCTCTTCAGTGCAGCCAATGTTAATGGTCGCCGGGCCGGGGGTGTAGTTCGCAGGTATAGCTTGAGCCTGTGGTAACCATAACACTTCCCTTCGAGACCACGTCAAAAGATAAAAATCCGAATTCTTTAAGTTTGGGGGGGGAGGGTTTTGTGGTGAGGGGGGTTTAACCAAAAAGTTTCATCCTGCAAAAACGATATTCTTGTTCGATTTGTCTGAAAGACATGAAAGACATATATTGACCTGCTTATATTACAGGGACTTTTCTTACTGATGAGCTTTATTAACAGAAATAAATGTTTTTTTCATGAGAACATTGTCGTTATTTGCAACTTTCCGTCCTGGTAATGTTTTAAGTATGATTGGAATTATCACAGTGAAGATTAAATGGAATCGAACCTCTGATTATTGATATTCATCAATTAAGGTTCAATGGAGGTGGGCGTTTGGGTGTTGGGTCAGAAATTTTGAACTTTTGACGTTGTCTCTTATGCAGGTCATCTATACTCCCATTGCCATCTATACTCCAATTGCCATCTATACTCCCATTGCCATCTATATATGTTTCGATAAAAAAATCCATTAAAATTTGAACAGCGAGTCCCGCATGTCAATAGCCTATTATTGACAGGCGGGGCGTTGCAAGGTGCAATCGTACGCGGTAAACTTCTACAATTACTCAAAATTACGACTTTATTCATAATTGAGTGTACAAAGGCTTTATCAAGCATTCTTACAAGCATTGGACAGTTTATTAGGCTTAAATATGGTGTATTTTGGCGAAAAATCTCCCGCGTGTCAATAGCCACATCCTGGCTATGACAGGCGCGGCGTTGGTGCAACATATCGTACACGGTAAAGTCTACAATTACTCAAGATTGCAGCGACTTTGTCCATAATTGAGTGTACAAAGGCTTTATCAAGCATTCTAACAAGCCTTGGACAGTTTATTAGGCTTAAATATGGTGAATTTTGACGAAAAACCTCCCGCGTGTCAATATAGCTAAGCCAACTTTTGTCGATTGACAGGCGCCTGTCAATAGCAGGATTCTGTCTATTGACAGGCGCCATGGCCTAAAATAATAGAATTCTTCTCCTTTCTAACATTGGAAAGGTTACTAACGACTAAACATGGACAAGAATTCATCACATCCGTAAGCATAACCTCTCTGTGATTGCGTGATCGTAAAAACCACCTTTCTCCCATTACATTTTCGTATTTACCAGACTCCACTTTGAAATAGGCAGTGTAGTCTGAATAGAAGTCGCTGTCATGCATAAGTAGCAATATTTGCATAAATCTAATTAATTATTCATGAGTGGAAGAGTAGATCGCAGGTAGGGTAGGTCGCAGATCACCGGCCTTTTACGGCCGTATAACGCCGGTAACACACCCCAGGGCTCGAAATTAACTTTTTTCTCTTGTAGTCCCATTGGGCTACCATTTTCTGAAGTTGGTAGCCCAGTGACAAGGTCTGGTAGCCCATGCATGAATGAAGATTTTTTTGTGAAGGATATTTTTATTTATATCTAGACAATGAAAGATTTATTTTTCATGATTCTATTCAGGAAGTGAATTTTCTAGTCATTTGACATCAATACCCGTACCCGCAGATCATCATAGCCTTAGGGACGATTCAGAATTTACTTCCGGGGGGGGGGGGGGGTGGTGGAGGATTTTCAGGGGGGGGGGCACCCATTTTTCCCAAGAAAATTTAGGGGGGGCCAGACAAAAATACCACAATCTTTTAGGGGGGGCCAAGGAAAAAAATCATCAATTCAATATTTGCCCAGAATTTCTGATCTCTACAAAAGAGAACCATAGATGCTACCTGGGTGACAGATAAACTCAACGTGTTAGGAAACTCCTTTAGGTTTATGTTCACACTGGTATGTTGCTAAATACAGCATTGGGGTGTTCTATGTAGTGATAGAATAACAAACAAATGCTGATACACAGAGATGAACATTGAACAAATGCTAAAAATTACAGCAAATATTCAGCATCATCAGGTTGGGTTTACCTTGTAGCTTGTAAAGAAGTGTAAAGTTGCATGATAAAGAAGTGTTAATTTGTGCAAATGTATGCAAATCACCCGATTTCTTGGCTTCTTTTGCCTCCAAATTTCAAAATTTCCGAAGAATATAACTCCACTCCGACTGGGTCAAATTTTCTGAAATTTCACATTATGTTTTTTTAAATGCTATATAACAAAACGACTATCAATTGGTTTTGTTTGGCAATAAAGCTCTTACATTTTTAAAAAGAGGCATTTTGAATAAGAGGCATTTTAATTTTGCTGATCATGATTTTAATCAATTATTAGAGTGTCAGTCTTTAAACCCCTACAATTTTAAAATGAGGATGGATAATGCCAAATAAAATAGTCGTTTTATTCTACATATACTCTCCTTTCAAGTGAAATATTACATTTCAGAAAATACTGTCTAGTTTTTGACTTAAATTAATTTTTATCATTAATACCAAAATTGAGGTTTTTTACCCCAAATATACACCCACTTCATCCTTTGAGTAACTACTGCTACCATACTAAACTTTAGAGTCTCTGCTTTTTGAAAATATATGGTATGAGGGGGTTTCCTTGTCATCTTTGATGAGAAATATTGCTTTGAAAAAAACTGTGTTGGCAACATGCAGCTCCACCTTAATTCAAAACAAAACGACTTGCTACTCTGCCACTTCTTAAAGTAACATGGTCACGTTGGTTCTCTGGGATTTCGTCAGTTCAGTGTCTGTGTCACTATTATATTCAGAACCAACACCATCATCATCACTCTCAATGACTCCATTGACAGAGATTTCCAATTCAGAGTCACTGCTATCTGACTCTGACTCATCTGTGACATAAGTTGTTACATCTTTCCCTGACAGTTTTCTTAAATTGAATGAAGGTTGTGCATGTATATGTGCGGTTATAATTTGAACTTTTTCAGCTTTCAATTTTTTTGTTTTGGTAATTTATGTTTATCAAGGTATTTATCTAATTCTTTTACGTTTAAATTTTGAAGGTTCCCACTCAAGAGCAACTTTAATCAGTCATAGTCCTCATATTTTTTATCCTCTCTTCTTTTCTGCTCCTTTTTCTATGTTTCATTCTCATCAATTTTACCCTTTCTAAATTTTTAAATGTTCTACATAACTTTTTACAGTGCTTACATCTACTATAAACTTTTTTGAAAATAAATTTATGGCCGTCTCATCTTCAAGTTGCTTTTCAGCGAATAGTTTTTTAATGTTGAAAATAAAAATATTATGTATTACTGTCAAAAATATATGGTGAAAAATTTACAAAAGGGTTGATTTTCCAATAATCCTGTATGTGCATCCAGAAGATCATGTGGCTCTGCATCAATGCTATGGTGTCGGATTGTTGAAATATTGTGTACACAAGAAATTTGCTGTAGTCCAAGAAGTGATCTCAGTGTGTATGAGGCTAGGAGAAATATGGATAGGCTTACACATTGTGTATTGATGCTAATACTTTTGTGTCCCATTCATTCTGATATGTATAATCAAAGATTTCTCAGTGGCGGCTGGCAGAAAAGGCAAAAAAACAAATTAACATGTATTGTTTCATGTCATCTGAAAACATGCGCATCATGACTATTTTAAGATTAAAGTTTGTTAAAAAAATTTGAAATATGAATGCTCTGTCAATTTTGAAAAATATTGCTGACAAAATGTGAACTTTGACTTACACAGGGTTATCTGCATTTTAATATGAACATTGGATTGTTAATGGAATGAGCAGAATAACATGTGAATTCATGTTTTTGATAAGGTGTTTTGTTCAAGAAATGATCTAAAATATTCCTCAGCATTGTTGCTTTCCGTGGCAGCTACTTGGTTTTATGACAACCAAATTAGAAAAAAGAGAAAATTAAAAACAGGTTGGCTTTCACCAATTTCAATTCCTAATGTTTAAAACTTTCACCGTGAGTCTGCATTCAACATCATCAAATGAAAATGTATGCTGAACTTGTGCATGTACATGTACATCTTACTTTCCAGAAATATCTGGATATCTGCAAATGATGTACAATTAAACTTCTAGATATATATCACTTTGCCAATTATCTGCTCCTCTGATTTCCTGTTCACCATTTCTAACTGACATCTTTGCTTGTCTTTGTGTGCATCATATGTATCAGTGAGACATAACGAAAAACGTATTCATATTTAGTAATTAACTTTTCTTCAGAAATTTACAACCAGATATGTTTAACCCTTTCCAAAAGTGTGCCACTTGCAGTCCCTGCAAATCATTCTTTTTATAGTCACATAACCCTGAAATGATTTGCTATATCATCAATTAAATGTCCACTACAGTTCCTGCAACTTGTTAGACTGGATATGTCTTTAGTGTATAAGCATGCATGTATATATTAGGGGGGGTCCATGGAAAAACACACAAAAGATGAGGGGGGGGCCATAGATTTTTCTATAATTTACTAGGGGGGCCGTGGAAAAAAATCACCCAGAAAATAGAAAATCCTCCACCCTCCCCCTGGAAGTAAATTCTGAATCGTCCCTTAGGAGAACGGTGACGCCTCAAAGTTTGACAACCTATTCACACATACGCAGAGCTTGTATGCAATTTTTGCAGTGCTGTGGTGGGACTGGAGGCTGTGTTTACAAACATCAGGGAAGGTGACAAGCTGCTATTGTAATTTTGAAATTTACTGATGCTACACAGGACTGGAGATTCTCATGATTCATTATGATAATTGTACCGCTGTGATTCCCCGGGGAAGGCAAAATATCCCCCATGTTTAGACAGATTCACAGACTGTTGTAAAAATTCTGAAAACATGTTTATAACACCATTCTCTCTATCCCCATTTTTAAATTAGTTGGAAAATTATGCTTGAGTAAGATTGAGATTATATGTCATGCATATTTATTACTGACGTCATATGAATTATTTATCGCTACTGAAACCCTGCAAGGTTTACAAGTCTGTGGGGAAAAGCATTCACCCCACTATCTGAGCACCAGCCCACCACCTAGCCTTGCAGTCTGCAGAAGTTTATTCCTTCAATTTATTAATTTTTGATATTTATATGCCCACAGACTTGGAGCAAGTCTACAGAGTGCAAAATGTAGTCAGTTTTGTATTGGAAAAAATTGTTCCTTGTTCTATTGGCAGCCTTGTATACATGGAGTGCATTGGGGAAATTCCAAAATTTAATTTCTTGTACATAAATGCCCTTATCACACTTATGTTAACCATATTAATTAATGATTAATGTAATTAATATTTAGAAATAATGGGTGATGCCCTGACCATTATTATTCATTTATGGCCAAGGGCAAGCGGAAAGTCAAGAATTAACAAGGCTTGGCGAGCATGCTTATTTTGGCTTTCAGTCTTGCCCAAGCGTATAGATAAATGTTAATGGTCGAGGCAGAGTCTTGTATTTTCATGATATTATCAACAAACCCTAGAAAACCATCAAGATTTACAAAAATTTCCCATGTGAAAATAAAGCACACCTAGCAATGGTATACCACGAGATTTTGACCAGTTCACGACATATATGCACGAGCGATAGCGAGTGTATATATGGAGTGAACTGGTCAAAATCTCGTGGTATACCGTCGCTGGGTGTGATTTATTGCTATTATATCATAATAGTATATTGAAATTGTGGTGTGGAACGTCAAAAAACGGATTTTTGCTCAAGCTGAGAGCTCGAGCGTGTGCCAGCCGTGGTATATCGCCAATATACCGCGGTTCTTTTCGCGTCTCGACCAATCGGATCGCTGTATTTACACCATCAATATACTGGTTTGATATAATATATATTATTGCCTAAATATATGGGTTCATGTGCCCGAGAACAGGTGACAATATGCCTGACGCCAGGAGGGCAAATTGTCTCCTGCTGCGAGGGCACATAAACCCATGTATTCAGGCAACAATATTTTTATTACATGCCTCTTCATGGTTACAAATGCTATATGACATTTACAATGTAGTTATATGCAGGACATTTTCAAACAATTTTACCATTATCGACCAACATCAAACGGATTTTAACAGTAACGAAAGTAAAAAAAAAGTGTGTGCATGTATATTTTACATCTATCATTAAGCGTCTACTTAGATGTAGAAAACATTGAAGTGCTTCACTGGCCTGGGTCACCATGGAAACCAGTCAGTACATCGTTAACCGACCCACTAACTACCCAGATATTCCTTTTCAAATCAATTCACTGATTTGCACTCACATCAAGGCATGTAATAGGCAATGCACGGTCATGCCCACCCTAAAATTTGGCAAATCTGGAGATTTTTTTAAAAAGTATAATTTGGCCCACAAGTGCTTCATTTGTTCAAATGAACATGTCAGTGCCAAAATATGCAAATGAGGGGAAAAAAGGAAAATCCTGCAAATGGCTAAACTCAGTAAGCATTGGTCAGATTTGGTTGAAACTTGGTATGCAGATTTCTTTAGGTAATTTAAATTATGTGTGCAAAAATTGGGATGAAATTTGCATGTTTGTATTTTTAGGGATTTTTTTCCGTTTTTAGTAAAAAAATCTTGTTCTCTGAAATCACTCGTCTGATTGCTATGAAACTTGATATTCATGTTCCTCAGGATGAACTCAGTCACGCTTGTACAAATTGTATTGATATTGTCATATTTGCAATGTTGGGGCAATTTTCCCAATTTTTGATAATTTTTTTTATCCAAAAACTACTGATTTGATAGCTTTGATATTTGGTATACAGGTATCTAAGATTAATCTCAATATAATGTATTGAAGGTATGTTGAAACTGGCAATTTTTTTTTTATTTTGGGGGCAATTTTGCCTTTTTTGGTCAAAATTTTTTCTCCTAAAACTTCTGATCTGGTAGCTTTGATATCTAGTGTACAGGTTACTAGGGTTTACGTTAATTAGATATATTTAAAATTAGGATGAAATCTGCAATTTTGTATTTTGGGGGCAATTTTTCTCATTTTTGGTCAAAAAATTTGTTTCTCAAAATTTACCAGTCTGATTGCTTTGATATTTGTAAACCAGTTCTTAGGGTTTTTGTTAATAAGATATATTGAAATTAAGTTGAAATCCGGAATTTTGAATTTTTGGGGCAACTTTGTGAAACTCTCAGTTTTACTGGGATATCTTTCATTTTGTATTTTTAAGATTTTTTTGGTAATTTTATACCTACTGGAACTAAGAGAATATAATGTGGTTATTTAGTAAGCATTTGATATGGTAAACTGTATTTGGTGTTGAAATGCAGTAAAAAAATCCTGGCAGATTTTGAAAAAATTCCAAACAAATGCCAATAAAAATTCAGCCAGAGAAGGTTTGACAAAAGAAAAGGTGGGAAGGTGGGGAAAACAGAATGTACAATGGATCGGATAAAAAAGATAATGTACCTCATCGATCTTTCAGACACCATCCCTTATCAAATGGTCCACCCCGATGTATTTTTGCACACAATTAACCATGCAGTGTATTTTAGTTTAAGATGTCAAGTTAATTAAGGATTTGAAAGGAATAGTCAAGTTCACCACAGTTTAACTTTATCTCTTGTGTCATCATCCTTGTGTAATTGGTTAAGTTTGTAAGTTGTTCCATATGTGGATGCACCAGCTGTTCTGGAAGAAAACAATGTTTACTTTTCCCTGTAGGGTTTCTGAGTTGATGATTGTATGTTGAAATTTCTCCATGTATCTGGTGTATGGGCAAAGTGTAAACATTGGTTGCATGTTATGTATTTCAGTCTATGTCAAATATTGTAAATGAAAAATCAAGAACAGTTTGCTGTGTGCTTGTAAAAGATAGCATATTTGTCAATACATAAACTGCCTTGCAGATTGATTGTCTTAAAGATTATCACAGAAGTTGAAAAGGAAAAGAAACTAATCAAATTGCTGTAACGTATTCACTCTCAGTGCCTGTATAGGCCTATACTTAACTATTTTATCATTACATTCAGCTGTTTGTTATATCTTTATCACTCTCCATGGGCCAAGGCACACTTGGGGTCAATGTCATCACTCTGTGCCAGTCTGTGTATGTCAATCTGTCTGTATGTATGTCCATGTTTCATACAATTGTTGACTTGTTTTGATAACTTATATGGGAGCGAACAGTGATGTTGTCACTATTTTGATCTTTGTACAATTGACAATTTACATGTTTGCTGAAAAGTTACAATGTTAGCATTATTATTCATTTTCACGGACATAAAAACAAACCATTGCTGTGTATTTGTGGTCAGTCACATGGTTCAGCTCGACCAATTAAATGAGATGTATATAGCATGGTAATACATAATGAATGAGTGAATGATTTTACTAATCATTTGACCCATATATTCATGATTATAAAGTTGAGTATCCATTGTACAGACAGTGAGGAATAGGATTATCTGCAAGATTCTAATTGTATTCATTGATATTTGCCTACAGCTGTAAGTATACCTCACGTACCCTGGTCGTAAAGCCTCAGAGGTACATGTATGTGAAACTTAGAAGGAACAAGAAGCAAAAGATGGATAACTGATCTTTAATAAATCCTTCATCAGGTAAGATTTGTTTTAAATTTTTAATTATTTTTTATTTTTAATTTCCTGCACATGTCTCATTCATTATCAGTTAAGCTTTTCGCATGCTCTGTTTTATTTGGCGGATACTTTCTTCAACATCAATTGCTTTGTACATAACTTATGTAATACATGTAAGTATTTTAGAATATGCGTCTTTAGTGTGGTCTCCTTGGCAAAAAAAAACAACAGGACAAAATAAAGCAAGTGCAAATGAAATTCATGAAGTTCCTTTGTTTCAAACATAGCATCCTTACAGCCGAAATAATTATGAAGAATTCTGCAAGCGTTTGAACCTTTGGCCTCTTTATCATTGGAAATTATTTATATTTTTTTAGAAATATAAGAATAATGTGTATGATTGTCCCCAGTCATGTTTCATATTAATTTTGATGTTCCTCAGTAAACTACATGTACTAGAACCCGCATTGTTTTTAGACTCGCAGTATAAAACTCAATGTATTTAGGTACTTGGCTCTTCAAAGATATATGGCTACTCTAAATGAATTGTGCATTTCCAGCCCTGCCATTGACATCACTTTATCTTGTCAAAGTTTCAGATGCCTGGTCAGAATGTCATGCTTAAATATGTACATATTTTTAATGGTTTCATATAGTTTGTTGTGTTGTTTATTGTTTTATTGTACCTTATGCATTTATATTTTTATGTATATTTTATGGAGCCTGTTAATGTGACTTGTTCCTGTTGGTCTTCCTTTGAAATAAATATATAAATAAATATATTGCTACTTGCTTGAATACACGTCTTGACCTACATTATGTACCTGTTCCTTTAAAAAGGTCCACAATCACCAGTGAATACAATGGGTTTGGGGCAAAGTTATAGTTTAATTAAATTACAGAAGTCATAAACAATCAAGTTGTCTTATCTTGCATATAAAAAGCCATATTTTAGAATAACTGATGTAAACTAAGGGACGAACCATTCAGATCTTGGGAGGGGGGGGGTGGTCAAAAAACAGAAAAAAAAATTTTCAGAGCAGAAAAGTTAGGAAAAAAAAAATCTTCAGACTAGTTTGCAAAAAAAAAAAAAATAAATAAGAAGACAAAGGCGTAAAAAAAATTTGCAAAAGTCTTTAAAATTTTGAATTTTTTTAGATTTTACCGACAGAAAGCAACTTTCTGTATTTTTTTAGTACATCCTCAAGGCACATTTTTAATTTTAATTTATACATTTAGAGTGACTGTATCCCTTATACTGGAAGTTGTGATTATCTTATCTTTTCAGGACTTTTGTATTCTGATCACTTGAAAATTATGAAATTATAGAGCCCGTTTTCTACTTGTTTCCTGCGTACAAACCAAGCAGGTACACTAGGTAAAACATTGAAACTATGGTATGGTTGTCAAGACAGAAAGTTGTATTTGCCTTTTAAGATCAAGGTAAACAGATGCAGGCCACATCAGTTTCATTTTTTTCACAGCATTTTATTGCAATGATGAATGCAAGAATGGGTGAACAAGTAGAAACACGTCAATATGATAAATCAACATATCAAGTCATTATGTATTATTTTGCTTTTAAAAAGGCATTTTCAATTCTTTTTTCTCAAAAAACAGCCTCAAAAAACAACAGCAACACATGTTTTAACATTCAACAATACACTACGTAGAATGCCATCTATCCAACAAATCCCAACACAAAACACCAAAGGCTTGAACTTTGAAAGTTTCTCGATAGCAAATACTGAATAAATCTGCATGAATAATCGTTTTTGTGTAGCAAATTTCAACTTATTATTTAGCTTATTTTAGCTTCTCAGCTTGTCAAAATCAATTGTAAATCATGAGATATGCATGATGTTTGGTGGGGTGAATGTAGGCATTTCACCACGCAGTAGAAAGGGAAGCCAGGAAACCAAAATAGTCAATTTTCAAAACTATAGGAAGCTACTGAGGAGCAAGAAGACCATGTTTCAGAGGAAGATGTGTAATCCGAAAAAAAATGCTCCCCAAGTGCCACCAAATAACACCATTTTTATCTCTATTTTTCAAAAG
Organism: Ptychodera flava; assembly: GCF_041260155.1. Classification (NCBI taxonomy): domain Eukaryota; kingdom Metazoa; phylum Hemichordata; class Enteropneusta; family Ptychoderidae; genus Ptychodera; species Ptychodera flava. Next base: position 18,818,062 of record NC_091937.1, on the reverse strand, counting down.
CTCCAACGGCAGGAGGGGGACACCCCCTCCTGACCACCCCCCGCAAAAATACTCCCCAAGTGCCACCAAATAACACCATTTTAATCTCTATTTTTCAAAAGCTCCAACGGCAGGAGGGGACACCCCCTCCTGACCACCCCCGCAAAAAATACTCCCCAAGTGCCACTAATAACACCATTTTAATCTCTATTTTTCAAAAGCTCCAACGTCAGGAGGGGGACACCCCCTCCTGACCACCCCCCGCAAAAATACTCCCCAAGTGCCACCAAATAACACCATTTTAATCTCTATTTTTCAAAAGCTCCAACAGCAGCAGGGGGACACCCCTCTCCTGACCTCCCCCCCCCGTGACCGCTTGCGTGGCCGCTTGTGGTGCTTGGCACCACATCTTTGCCCTCTTTATCTTCAGACAGCGACAAACTAAAAAAATTATAAATCTGAAAATTTACTCTGAAAAAAAATTGCACAGCTAATCTCAATTGGAAAAAAAAAATTTCAGAAATTTACAATAGTAAAAAAAAATTTTCACAATTTCATTGTGACCACCCCCCCCTCCCAAGGTCTAATGGTCATCCCTAATGTCAGCAACTTACAGGAGATAATATTTACATTGCATGCTTCAAGTTAATGTTTTCTTTTCACCTAATCAGATTCAAGATCCCTTGCTGAGGCAGTGCATACTGGGCAATGACAACCAGGTGAAAAGCAACATAGTGACAATACCATCCTCCATTGCAAAGGAAATACACAGTGTGTGGCTATGCAAACAGCCAAACTGAACAGAGATCGTGGTGTTGACATCAATGCAGAGCAAAAACCTGTGGAATTGAGGGAGTCTTTCATCAATATATTTACTTTCCTAAGACAATGGGTCCTTGCTGTGGCACAGGTTTGTACTTACACTGTTCAGTGTTTCCACTGGCTAAATTTTCCCCTAAGCCATTATGGCTAATTGAGACCAAAATTGATTAGCCAGAACTATAGCCATCAAATTACATGTAATTGCATTTATGATTTTTATCCAACTGACAGTTGTATACTCAGGTGGGTCCTATCAGTTGCTACAATGGCAAGATGACATTAAACTAGTCCAATAATCATTTACATTCAAGGTAATACATTACCAGGTCCATTTGTGATTTAAAAATTTAAGTAGGACCATCCTGAACGACTGATAATCAGTGGCAATGTAAATAAACAACTATTTTTTATGGAACAAACTGCTTTCTTAATAACATTCACAACAAATTTTATTTCCTGTGTGCCAAACACTTATGTGACTTGCACTTTTGTAAATGTATCAAGATGTATCACAAGTATTACATCATTGACAGGGTAACTTCAAGATGTTTCCTTTGAAAGATCCATAGCTTCTGCCTCAGTCATCAAGTGCTTTCAGTTCTCCAATCACAGAGTCTAATTTTTACACCAACTGTTCACTTTAAGAAGGTGTACTGGTAATTACATTTTGTACACTAGGTGTAAACAGTCGCCTCTTTCTATTGGTAGTCCAAACAGTGAATGCTTTAGTTTCAAAATCAAACTGGGTGTATATGTTAAAATGTCCTGTCTGGCCACATGTCTTACAGAAAAAAAGCTGACTCTTCTCTTATTCAAACACTAGCCATGGAAATTCAACGAACTATTCCTGGCACACTTTCTTTTTTTTGTAACTACTCCTACCCTGCAACTCTGCAGCCTGTGCAATTATCTTTTTTGCTTACTTGTACTCGAACACGACTTAGCATGTCACAGTGTGCTGCTTGTTGTTCAGCATTGTAAACATTCAACTGGACAACATCCTAGTTATATCTTCATGCAAATTTATGACCTATGCCTATCCACAATACAGTGTTATATTCAGTACTTTTACACATCATGGCAGAAAGTGACCCCTGCCTATATCCACAAATACATGTACACGGTATGGAAGATAACCCGGGCCTATCCTCAATCCAAATGCATTCACATGGTATGGAAGATGGCACAGACATATCCACAATACACATAATATATAAAATGCAATGGAAGATGACCTAGGCCAATCCACAATACACATACATGCACACAGTATGTACATGTAAGATGACTCAGGCCTATGTAGAATACAAAATGGGAGATGACCAAGGCCTATCATCAATACAAACAGTCTGTACCTGTATCGTATTCAGGAAAGGCGTGGGTCATTTTCAATAAAATATGTACCGTTATGTGTATTCAGGATAGGCCTGGGTCATTTTCCATAGCAGGTACCTGTATGTGTATTCTGGCTAGCCCAGGGTCACCTGCGATGCTGAATAATGTTTTGTGGATAGGCCTAGGTCATTGTATTTGCATAGGTTATAACATTTACATGAAGTTAGGCTCAGGACGTCATCCAATTGACAGTTTACCATGCTGCACTCATTTATAGCTGCCTCTGAGGTTGCCACAGAAGTGTTCTAAGGTGCCGGTTTTTGAAACACTGGTTTCATTCTGTTCACCACCCTTGCTGTCATTGGCTGCTGCTGTCTGCTTAGTTTTTGAAAATACACTGCAATCAGTGTTTCCTGACTATGTTAGAAGCATTGTTTACAAAGCACTTGTCATCATAAAATAACAAGGTCATTGCATGCAGCCATCTGAAAGCATGGCATATCACTTGTTACTGATTATAATAGTTTTCTGAGACTGCACACTAAAGCGAGGAAAGAATGACCACCCAGGGATGTTGAAAAATATCTCTGCCTTTTAACTACACTCTCGATCAGCCCCCTGAAAAATAGCACTAACCAGTTTTGCGAAGGATAGTTGAAAAATATTTCCCAATCTGCAGACATTTCATTTCCCATTTCACGCTCTTGCGAGTGGCAGCGGAAACACTGCTGTTGTCATACACAGTTGTAGTTCTTTTTAAAATACCCTCTTGAGTAGATCAAATGTATTACACCTCTACTAGTATTTAATCAGTAATTTTGTTGTGATAATCATGGCTTACACATTTTGGTGAAGTTATTTTCTCTTTTTTAGCTGAATTTGCTAAAAAATTTTCTTTAGACTTGGCACTCTATGAATTGCCTAGTGAAATGCAGATGATATGATAAATGCACATGACTAGACATTCAATACATGTAGCTTCATTCGTAGGATCCATAAAACTGTTATGATGAAATATATTCCAATGAGAGAATACATCTGGTATGCACACGTGATTTATAACGTTTACATGTGTGTAATGCTTATCATCATTAGGGTTAAGGACATACAGAGTGTTTACAATTCATCCAGCAATACATCCCATCATCAAATGTATTTTAATCATTCCGGTTATCATTGTCATTTAAAGAGTTATAAGTAATCATGAGTCTATCTGTTTACAATTCAGGATCAGCAGTGAATGCTGCAATATCAAGGATGAGAAATATCATTGACCTTGACAAAGAGCGTTAAAGACAAAGTGGAGGGCTTTGAATTGGACTTGGACCATGACATTATAACGAAAGATGAATGGAAATGATCAAACAACGGTAAATTTCTTCCATTTCAGTCCTTGCACCCAAGTATATGTACACAAGTGACTGTTGCAAAGATGTGCTGGAAGTGGTATCTTGTAACTTGCACAAAGTGTTTATGTTAGTTGTCTTTATATAGCTACACATGTATAGCATCTTTACAATTACAAGAATACTAATTAAAACACAGGTTCACAAAAACATAAGTGATACATTGCTGTATTTTAATTGACATTGCCAGCAGCAACTATGCAGGTGCATCAGCTTAACACTAATCCATCCAGAATTATACACAACATGCATGTGATAGCAATCCTCATTCTTAAACTGTGCAGGACATTGGTTGTAGCCAATCTATTACATATGACATGAGCAAGAAGGAAAAAGTGTGGTTGAGATGTCTAGGTTAGAGAAACATGCATTAGCGGAGACAAAATAAATTTATTTGTTCTTTGTACACAAGAATTCTTGGATATGTAACACACAAATAAACTAACTTTTTTGTGAAGAAGAAATTATTATCTTCCATGATTGGTCCATGATTGTCTTCCATGAGTTTATTATTATTTCTATGTTAGGGAACAGGTGTGTATATCCATGCAGAAGAGGAAGCAAGATAAATCCAAAACCGACTTCAAGGCAGCATTTTACCACGCAAAGAAAGGAACCAACTACCAGGGACAGTTGTCTCAAGATGAAGACAGTGGGATTGCATCTCCATTTGGTAGAGGATTTCCTATTAGTCAGTATGGTGGACAGACGTGAACCCTTACACTGCTCAGCACACAGATTGTATGTACATGTATGTTGGGATCAAAAACTCCTAAACCACTACACCTACCACAGACAAACAGTGGGCAACTTAACAGATATAACCCGCAATACTAAGCATCATCATATTACAGCTAGTACACAGAACTGTTTAAGGTAGTCCAGCTCAAAGAGAGGAAAAATTCAACTTTCAGAGCACTGAGAAAACACAATTATTATTTCATGCCTCCCCTCAGTATCATGGTGATCTCTGTAGTATAATAACAAACCTGTAGGTAATTGTCACTTGTGATGATTGTTTATAAACATTCCATTATCAATTTTTCTGCTCCAGAGGTGTACATGTCAATCAGGACCCAGATTTACATATACTGGTCAATAACATTGCAATGTGCACATGTATGATATATATAGGTACTTTGTTTCCCAGTAAGCTTTCAGAAGAAGAACAAGAAACTAGAGTTGATATTATAAAATTTGTGAAAAATTCATCAAAAGATACAGCTACACTGCAGCCCAAATTTCATTGGAAGCTGTCATTATTTACAGCCTAAGGGGGGGTGGGGGGTGGGGGGGGTGGGGATGTTGGAGGAATTTTGTCGGAAACTCTAAAATTTCAAGTACCGCCCCCCCCAAAACCATGATGAACTTGAGTAACCCCCTCTCTTACATGGAAATTTTGACTGACCCCCTCCCCCTCACTTTTGAAAACTTAAATTTCAATACATGTATTTTATATAATTTACATAAATACAGCAATAGTAAAGACCATTCAAATCCTAGTGTACCCTGCTAGATAATCATTGGTTATCTCATGACGGTTGAAAAAGGTGAAACCAACAAAATGAAATTCAAAGTCACAACAAAACATAGATGTCAAAGGTCACACTATAACCAGTATACAACCACATACAGTATTGTTTAATATGGATGGGTATCATAACAGGGTCCTCACTGGGATATCTGATAGGGTAGACTTTGAAAGTACTGATTGAAGAACATGCGGAAGGCTGATGGGGAAAGTGTCCGACGGGCTTGCTCATCTCCCTTGCATGGAAAAATTTGAGAAATTGTAGTGTGCATTGGTACAGTTTGGCGTAATCTCAGAGGTGTTTTCAATGTGTAATTTTACTGAGTAAAAATTTTAGAAATTGATGTGTGAAGTGGTGCAATCTGAGAGGTACGTGTTTCAATACATTTTGCACCAAAATTGAGTAACCGCCTTCTTTCTCTCAACATTTTGAGTAACCCCCCCCTATAGCTTTCAATATTTTGAGTGACCCCCTTCATATTCCTCTGACCCCCCCCCCCCCCCCGGCTGTAAACAATGATGGCTTCCAAGGAGATATATCTTCAAGCTTGTGCGATATGGATTTCAGGCAATGTCAACTTGTGGACAGGGTACAGAGATTTATGTTGCAGATTATTGCAAATTGGACTAACTCGTGAATACAGTACATGAAGTCCCATTCCATTATCAAGAGCAAAAGCTGAAAACTACATCTGAAGCTTGCTTTGGAGATCAAATTATTGCTTGTAATAAGTTAAAATTCATGTTATCAGAAAATCACAAGCACACCTTTAGCAGTCTGACAAGCTTATGAAAAATAGAGATTTACAAGTATATATGTTATCATTACTTGTTTACTTGTATTCCAAGGAATATAACTTTAAAAAGAACAGACATGGAATCAAATGGTTAAATTCTATTTTAGCTCTGCAGTTAGTGTGAATGAGCTTATTTTTAGCTACTATAGTCTATAGAAGCTATTGGGATGGGTATCCGTCTGGCGTCCGTCTGTATGTATGTATGTACGGTATGTATGTATGTATATGTATGTCTAATTGTGAGGCGTCCGTCCTCTCAAATATCTTGAGAACCACCATACTTACTGATTTGATATTTGTTGTGTAGATGAAAAATATGATTTTGAGAAACCAATTTTTTCAAGTTTTTGATATTGTTGAAAATATCCAAATTAGTGCCAAAAAGGCGTTTTTGGTAAAAAATCTTCTCTTAATAACCGCTGGTCAGACAGCTTTATTATTTGTTATAAAGATCCCTAGGGATAACCCACTTAGATTTGTTCAAATTGTGATGATATATGCAAATCTGTATTTTTAAGGAATTTTTTTGTTATTTTTGGTCAAAACTTTATTTCATCAAAACCGCTCATCTGACAGGTTCCTACAGATAAACTTAATATGATATATTGAATATATGACGAAATCTGCAATTTTGTTTTTTTGGTGCTATTTTTGCCATTTTTGGTCAAAAAATGTGTTTCTCAAAAACTACTTGTCTGATGCCTTTGATATCAGGTATACAGGTTCCTAGGGATTGTCTTAGTGTGATATATTGAAATTTGATGAAATCTTCAATTTTCGTATTTTTTGGTCAATTTTTGCCATTTTTGGTCAAAATATTTGTGTTTCAAAAGTTACTCATCTGATAGCTTTGATATTTGGCAGACATGTTCTTAGGGATGATCTTAATGTGACATTGTGAATTTTTACAGCTGTCCTGAAATGAGCTAGCAAAGATTTCCACCCTCTTCATCAATAAGTGTCAGAAATAGTCTCTACACTCTACATAACACAGCTGAGCTCTATCCACTGCCATTTCACTTGCTTACAAATGAGAACTTTTATGCTACCAATATGTCACAACCATTAAAGAGAGTTTCCATGTTGTTTAGAAATGAATGTATTCATGACATCAATTGTCAATTGGAAAAAGCCCTCCACTATTATGCCTGTAAAATATGCAGCCAAGTATTAAAGCTGTGTATTGTGAAATTCTCTTGTTACACAGTAAAGACTTTTATCACAATACTTAATGCTGATTTACATGGGATAATGATCTCCCCAATTGGCAGGATTGACATTGTATCAGCTGTACACTGATGTATACTTGAAACTTCCTCACATATGTAAGATTTAATTGATTCCTCCAGTAGTTCAAATTACATTGCATTTGTAACCTTTGTAATTGTGGAAAATATATGTTAGTTTTTTCCAAGGCCTGCATATGTAAGAACACTTGGTTGATTGTGTATCACTCTTTTACAATGTAATACAGATATTTAATGGTAATAAAACCTCCTAACAAGCTTTTATACAGCATAACATGTATTTCTGTCTCTATCATATCGTAGGATGATCTACCGGGTATGTGTGTCTCTAGTGTTTTTTAAAATGTATTGAAATATATTCAAATAGATGTAAGCCATCTTGAATATCACATTCATACACTGTGCCAAATGGCAAGTTGATCAATCTTGAATCCCACCAATTTCAATGTGTCAGAGATATTATGCGTATTTTATCATAGAAAGCATTAATGTTTTCAAGAAAAATTTAAGTAAACGTTTACGTGTCATGAAAATGTATATTCTCCAAAAAATATCAGTTACCTTTCTATGTACAGTAAAACTATATTTTCTATATGATATTTTTCCAAAGAAATATCACATATTAGAGGTCTTGTTGCATTGTGTACACACATTAGTCCCACGGAGGTAAGTTCAGAGAGGGACTTATGGTTGCATGAGTCTGTGCATTTGTGCATGCAGGTATCTCAGACGTGCCTGAGCCAATTCTTTTCATACTTGGTACAAGGACATAAAACTATGAAATACATATGCAAAACCATTGTTTTTGGCGTGGCGTGAATAATTAGTACTAAATTGCATGATTAGTGAATTTTGAAAAGCTAGGTTTCTAGAAAGATGGTGACGAAATTTAGTACTGGTGTTTCTCACACAACTTCTGATAACAGACAAAGATTTACATCAGTATTTTGTCAATTAATTGCTAATTTGCATATTTAATGAATTTTATGATAAGTTTAATGTAAGGAATCCTGCATCAAATTTGACTAATGTGGTACAGATGTTGATCTCCCAGGACTACCATAGTGTGCAATGGCATTTAGCAGTGTTAAGTCAATTACTTGCTAATTTGCATATTTGATGAATTTTCATAATTAAGATGATGTGTTTAGAAATTCTGCAAAGTTTACAAAATCTAGTCCTGTAATAGTGTTCAAAGACATTTACCGGTATCATGATAATTAAGGTCTAATTTGCATATTTAATGAAATTTACTTATAAGCGTAATTAGTTAAGAAATACTGCATCAAATTTGATAACACGTCGTAGCATAGTTCCTAAAAAATGATGTACAGATGTAGATCTTTCAGTGTGGAATTTCACTTGTTGAATTTTTCAATGAAAACAGGCAAATTTGTTGCAATTTTCTAAGATTTTAGGTTTTTTAAATTCAAAAAGCCATGGTTTTCAGGAAACAGAAACATTTTTACCTCACATTTGGTATATATATAAAATCAATGAGAGGCTATCTTATAAAGATGAATCAGTTCATTTGCATATCTGTGTATGTATGTATGTCTGTCTGTATGTGTGTTTGTGTGCGTGTGTGTGTGCGTGTGTGTGTGTGTGTGTGTGTATGTATGTCAATTAAGATTAGAAACTCCTAAACCGCAGCACCTACCATCTTAGCATTTCACGTACAGGTGCACCAAGGGGTGTAGTTGAGAACATGTTCAAATGTCAGTGCCAAAAATATGCAAATTAGGGAATAAAGGAAAATGCGGCAGCTTGCTAAAACTCTGTAACCTTAGGTCATATTGGGTTGAAACGTGGTGTACGCAGGTTCCTTTAGGTATACTAAGTAAGTTACAGAGTAAGGAGTGTACAAATTGAGGTGAACATGTATGTTTGCATTTTTGGGGTTATTAGTCCCCACGCAAGTCGGGGACTTATAGATTGGGTCATGTCTGTCTGTCAGTCTGTCAGTGCGTCCGTCCGTGCATCTGTGCGTCAGTCCGTTAACGCAGATATCTCAGACATGCCGTGGTCAATTTCTTTCACACTTTGCACAAGGACAGTACCCTACCCCATACAGATGCACGTCGATTTGTTTCACAATGCGAATTTTGGCCGTGTTAGAGGACTTTTTAGTTTACAACTCCATAGACTCCCATGTATAAGGCAGCTCTCCATAGACTCCCATGTATAAAGCAGTTCTACATAGACTCCCATGTATAAGGCCAAGAAAAATAAAATTTAGTTTCTCATCGTATTCATATTGCAAAAAGGATGGAGTGACACAGTTTTTAGTCCCCCGGATGAAGTCAAGGGGGCTTATAGATTGGGTCATGTCAGTCCGTTCGTCCATCTGTTCGTCCATCCGTTCACGCAGATATCTCAGATATTAGACAAAATGTCACGTGACCTCAGTGACCTTTGACCTGAAATATACATATTTGTCCATAACTTAGTAACCACAAGTGCTACACCCTTCATATATGGTGTGATGGGACACCTTATGACGCCACATATTGTACCTCATTAATTATGCGCATATCTAATTTTGAGCGAGCCAATAGAGCTTGATGTCTGATTTTTGGTAAAAAGGGATAACTTAGCAATACAATTTTTTTGACAAATGTCATGTGACCTGAATGACCTTTGACCTCAAATATACATATTTGTCCATAACTCAGTAACCACAAGTGGTACACCCTTCATATTTGGTATGATGGAGACCTTATGACGGCACATACTGTACCTCATTAATTATGCACATATCTAATTTTGGGCAAGCGAATAGAGCTAGAGGTCTGATTTTTGTTATGTAGGGATTAATTAGCAATACAATTTTTTTGAAAATGTCACGTGACCTCGATGACCTTTGACCTTGGTTATACATACACACAACACACATAAATATATATATATATATATATATATATATATATATATATATATATATATATATAATATATATATATATATATATATATATGCATAACTCAGTAACTGCAAGTTCTATACCCTCCAATTTTGATAGGATGTTAGACCTTCAGATGTCACATCTTGTACCTCATTTATTATGCACATATGTATTTCTGGCTGGCCAATACAGCTAGAGGTCTTATCTTTTTCCCGATTTAGAACCACAACTTAGACATGCCTCATGTGTTTCAAATTGGAACAACGACATAGACCTATGTGCCACTAGATCTCAGCATATACACCACAGTGATACTTCTTAATGACCCCATTCCCCTGCCCCATCAAGACTAATACTCCTTTTACAAGTGGGGACTATGTCATTGTCAATGACTTGTTTTTTTTTCAGTGTTTAGTCAAAAAATTTTCCCTGAGACGGCTTGTCCGATTGCTTTGAAAGTTGGTATCCATGTTCCATGGGATGACTATAGTCAAGTTTATCAAAATTGTAGTGAAATTCTCTTGTTGGTAATATTCGGGGATTTTCTCCAAATTTTGGGTCAAAAAACTACTCATATGATATCTTTGATATTTGGTATAATGGTTCATAAGCTTTATCGAAATGTGATGTATTGAAAGTCTGATGATATCCACAATTTTGTATTTTGGGAAAATTTTTGTCATTTTTGGTTTAAATAATTGTTTCTCAAAAAGTACTCGTCTGATAACTTTGATATTCAGTAGACATATTCCCATGGATGATCTTAATTTAATATGTCAAAATTATGATGACATATGTAATCAAGTATTTTTGCAGCTATTTTTGCTATTTTTGGTCAGGCTAGCCTGCAATGGTTGTCAAAGATGTCCTCCTCCATCAACACATATGTCACAAAAAGTTCTCTATATAACATAAGAGGCTCTAGCTTCAGAGAAATATCTTCAATTTTGTGTTTTTGTGAAGTTTTTTTCGGAATTTTTGACGGGAAAAAATACAGAAATAGTTCGTTGTATTGATTGGAAATTAGGTTTGCAAATCCCTACAAATGTTCTCATACATACATTGCATGTTAGAATGAGATAAACAATTCTGATATTTTTATTATTTTTCTTTGTCGATCTTGGTAAAAATATCCCTACAACAATCACTTCCGATGCTGGTTGAAATTTGGCATGAAAGTTCCATTGAGTGCAGTACCATTATATATTCAGATTGTGATGACGTGAATAAAATTAATAAATACTGTGAAAAAACTTGTTCTTATTTTATACCTTCAGGAACATAGAGTATACAATGTGGTTATTTAGTAAGCATTTATATGGTAATTTAAAACTGTATTTGGTATTGAAATAGCAAAGCTGAAGGTGATTTTAGCAGGTTTGGTCTCCAAGAAGTATATTCCATAGGTTTTTCGATTCTCTCTCTCTCTCTCTCTCTCTCTCTCTCTCTCTCTCTCTCCTCTCTCTCTCCTCTCAGGGATGACGAGATCGATGTTTATGTGTATCAAGGTTGTAAATAGTTTACATATTTTACATTTTCTGCCATTTGAAATCATAATTTACATCAGAGACTTCCGAGTGCAAAGATAAGGAAAATACAAAATTTGACTTTATTTAATATAAATACGAAAGTTAACAATAACAAATGAAATCTAATCGAAGCCTTTTTTCTTAAACTTATCATTTAAAAAACTACGTAACTGCGCTTTGAACTGTGGCAAACTTTCGGTATTCCTATATAGATGAAGGAATACTATATCCGATTGTAGAAGTACGTTATACAAACTACATATCTTGCTGCTGTCTGAAAAGTTGGAATGTACAAATCAGCGTTGCCAGAACTCCGAGTATTGAAGTGATACATCTAAAAACGTGGAAACTGTAAATAATCATTCATTATTTTAAATGTCTGAACAGCGACAAAATAATTAATAAGTAAATCCATACATAGCCCATTGACGTGAAAGAAGGAAGCGAGAGAAGAAACCGTAACATGTACTACCAATATAACCCTCCCAGCTCTCTTCTCAAGTTTGTATAACAGTCGTTTATTTCCCATACTGTAATAGTACAACAATAAGTAAGTACAGTAGGAAATTAAAAGTTCCATTATTCCATCTTTCTCCTATTCCTCTTCTGTAAAAAGAATAATCTCAAGTGAGGTTCCATGAAAGGAAATAGACGCATTTCATTCTATAAATAAACCCATTGAGTCCTGACAGTTGAACAGATGAATGAAAACTCGTTGCTTGAGCCAACGTTACAGAAACATTGACGCTTTTATGGGCGAAAACATTGGGGCTATATCCTCCAACTTGAATAACGCAAGAAACGAAATATTATATTCGCCTTATCCCTTACACACAATGCGTATCTGAGGGTGTAAATCTTACATGAAAAAACGGAACAAAAGCCGTTTTATTGTACAAGTAAAATAGCAAGGTTGCTTGTCAACTCGAAAGAACGGAGACCATACTTCGTTTTCTAACCCACTGACGACGCTCGGCTAAACGCAAGACTAGACTCTGAGTGTATAGGTTTGAAAACCATTTAAAAGTGCAAATGGAAATTGTAACGGCCGGTTTACTGTGTATTGTGTTAAACGAAAGAAAGAAAAAGGGCAAGCGCGCCGAGTATCGAATCCGTGGAACTTTGCAGTCAGTTCATTTTCTAATGTAGCTATTCAATTAAAAAAATAAAATGAAGGGTAATTATCAAAATTTGATTTAAATATTTTAGGCGAGCAGATGAAGAGCATTTCAGCCTTTTTCTAAATATATTAAATTTTGCCACAAGTTAAAGTGTGAGAAATAGGGAGGATGGTACATTGCGGCAAATCAGAATTTTGCTTGGAAAACTTCATTCAATATTTGAAAATCATATCTTTTTCAAAATGCTGCTTAGCTAACACCTGATTATTTTCTTACTTTCCAAAAGTCAACCATATCCTAATTTCTATTAGAGTTTAGGCGTGGTCTATTGGGAATTCCCTCCGGAACGTAAATAATGGACACCTCGAAACAGCCAATCAGATTGAACCAAACAGTGACGTTGACATATATCACTAATAATATCAACCAGTGTGGTGGCTATCAGGTGTGCTTGGATCTAGTGTGGTGTCATCCGTTTTGACTACAAGTCTGACCTCCCGCAAGTCAATTAATGTTTCAACTTTCGCAGACTTGATTTTTTGGTGGATATTACCGCTCAGTAGATGATAACAGCGGAGTGTTGGCATCTCAATTTCGACAGCCACGGTTCAACGTAAACCGGGAGGAGCAGCAGGAACTCAGTCAAGGTGAACATCTTTACAGTCCCGATGTTAAATATCTTGACCGTCATGGCATTTCAAGATAGGAAAACTTCCTGTGGCTGAATAAAATTATTTAAATTAATGTTCTTGGAAACGGTAGCCGACTGGTTTTGTGTGAGGCCTAGCAGCTAGGCGATGTTGCCGTGAGTGTGTGGGGGTTCGAATCCCATTTGGGTTATAGTAAAAAATATATTTCTAAAATATGTACAATTTATTAGTTCCCTCATCACAGTAATAGGGTACGAAAGGAGCGCTAGTATTTTAACGAAATGATAGACCGCGGCCCGTTGATCAACTTCATATATTAATTTTGCACCGGAGAAGTTGCATGAGCATACCGGTGGCGAAAATGAACAATTCAATCATGTCAATCCTTTCATTTATATCGGATATACTTCCAAATATGTACACTGTCGGGAATAGGCTGATTCATAATTAGGTGTCGAAGAGCCAGGAATGTACAGTGAAACATTCATGAAATTGTGATTAGCTTAATCGTAATATTCGCGGGAATGCTTAGACATCAATCTAGTTGTCATGATAACTCGTCTCGTGCTCCGCCTCTTCTTAGCATAGACCACGCCTAAACTCAAATAGGAAGTCGGAAAATGGCAAATTGGAAATAAGGTCCCACCTGCAGTTTTGAAAGGTGATCGGCATCACACAAAGTTATCTAACATCAATGAAAATAGGCACTTTTCTAAGATAACTATCATTTACAATGACATTTGTATATGAAAATACTGACTGTCCGCAAAGTACCATCTTCACAAGAGTTTTTACCAATTTCTCAAAGTTTCACCGGCGTTGAAACTTGTTCATTTCGAAAAGGGCCAAAGCGCGCTTCATCAACGTGAAGAAACGTTTGAAAATTGATGATTAGCCTAATTTCTATTTCTATTTGTATAGATTATATCGCCTTTTCTACGACAAATGCGACATTGCAGACGCTCGACAGCATGACTCATTATCAAAGAAGCTGGTCAACCATATAACTTACCGGTCGATCGGTTAATCAATGAATGCTACCCGAGGTGTGAAAGCTGTCATCTCACATATATTTCAATCTGTTTATGAAATGGTTTATTTCAGAGGCCGAACATCGCCCTAGTCGTAGAACGGAGTCATATTCGGCACACCACGGGTATTCCTGTTCCTATCCCTTCCATTCCCTCATTGACATGGTCAACCCACCTTTATAATTTCAAGTTGTACGGAATTGAGTATGTTTTCAGCCCCTTTCAGGATCAAACTAAATTTTTTGGACACCAAAAGATGAAAATGCTGTTTGCAACGACAGTTTGCTCATACGACATTAAGACTACAGCGAAAATACTTTCTTATTTTAGAATTTTTTATTACTATTAGGATTATGTTTGTACAATTGCCTATTAGTTATGTCATCAACTTGGTTCAGCAAACTAGCACAACAACAACATAAAAACAAATGACAAAATTTTAAAGTCATAGAGCGATCACTCCCTACGTTTATTTGTATACCAATTGATCAACTTGGCTTTTCCTTAAACAACTTAGGTTTGCCACCCAGTAAGGCTATATTTTGGGAAAATGTAAACAATCTTGTGGCTTTTTTTATTAATTCTTTTCTTGTTCGAACTCAATTTCATATTTCTTGAGCCATAACATTAATATCTCAGAAAAACTGTCATAGACCAAACCTGCATGTACACTTTAAAATTAAATTTCAAGCTATTGAGTGCTGTTGTTTCAGAGAAAACAGACACTGAGCAGGTAAGGAAACACTGAACAGCTAATACCGATCCGTGTACCACCTTCCGCAATGTTTATGATTTTATAGAGAAGTTTCATCTTTTGGTGCACGGCACTCTGATCTGAGGCTTCTTGATGTTTTCGTTGTTTTACTGCAAAACAGCTGTACATGTATTTTCCTAATTTGTTCAGTGTCTGTCTCTCTGTCCATCGTCGATGTTGCATTCTCATTGTCATTGTTTGAGTAAATTGCAAATGAAATATATATTGGAGAGCCGATTCATGACGTATGAGTGGTATTTAGGAAATTTAAAGCGCAGTGGTCGTCGCGCTGCCCGTGCGCGATTTTTTTGTTGATAAACATAAATGTTTGTAAACATAAGTCTTGCCAACTTCAATTGGAGTGAGATGGGGCGGTCCCTCACTTTGTTAACGCCTTTGTAAGACTAACATCATGCACTAGTAAAATATTAAGATCGGAAACGAACTTCAGTGGTGTATTTCTATCTATAAACTCATGTAAGGCTACGAACATTGAGAGACTCTGCACATTATGTCGCCGAGTTTACTGCACGCAGTCACAGTGAACAAATGGGTTTGATCACGCGGTCACGCTGGTTGTACACAATGCTATGTACAGCACGGTAAAAATACATCACTAAAATGATCAACACTGTATATATATGAAGACCAGGAACAAGCACAATGCCTAAACACAAAAATTACACTCAAGACCATGATCGGCAAGCCAGAGCAGCACAAGGGAGGTGTTGTTGCTTCGATAATGGAGAAGGTCACCGCGTTGACGTTTACTCAGCTCCATGGCTCGAGCGAGGCCCATTCAACTGATTCAAGGAAATCATGATCAAATGTGATCTCAATCCAGCGTGTAATTACTGTTCAATATTCAGAAGATATTTAACTTAGATTAATTGACCTTTTATTGCGTGTTAGATTTGGAAAGGTGGTATGCTTGTGACAAATCAGCCGCCATATATCGACAATATCGCAAACATACCAATCAACCCGTAACCTCATGCGGCATTCTCGGATATGTTGTCACGGGGGGGGGGGGGGGGGGGGGTGGGGGGGGGGTGGGGGGGGGGGGGGGGGGGGGGGGGGGGGGGGGGGGGGGGGGGGGGGGGGGGGGGGGGGGGGGGGGGGGGGGGGGGGGGGGGGGGGGGGGGGGGGGGGGGGGGGGGGGGGGGGGGGGGGGGGGGGGGGGGGGGGGGGGGGGGGGGGGGGGGGGGGGTGGGGGGGGGGGGAACCCCTCAGGAGCATGCGCAGTGCGACGACCAATGCGCTTTAATTCAGTTCCTTCAGTTCCACTTGTTGTTCTTGATAAAGATGCCATTTCTTTAAATACGCGGTTTACTTTGATGATTTTATCCTCTTCAAGTTAATCACTGTCACAGAGCAATAATACAATAATATCCTTTTCAAAAGCTGCTCTATGTCACAAATTTTGATGAAACTATCAGTGTTTTCTGACAAAAATATGCCTTATTGAAAATGCTCTTCCTGATAATATAAGGGCATCGATACTTAAGAACCAATTTATGCACTTACTGTCGGAAGGCTATCTGTTTCACAATTTACCGATGTATAAGTTAGTTGCTGTGTTTGTATTTGCGTACTATATGAAGTGTTGTTGTTAATAATTACGCATGTGCGAGTGCTCGGTGAGCTTCACAGTGCCATGCCTTCGCGAGGTTAAATAGCTCCGTACGAAGGTTACAGAATTTACCTAGGATCGAGGGTTTTGATCGAAGAAGAAAGAATGACGTTTTGGGGAATTTTCTGTTATTTGAATAATCTAAAAAAGGTTCTATATAGAGGCTACAGGGCACTATACAAGTGACAACTTTTCAAATTAAATATGTTCGAGTAATTTTGTAAACATTTTTAACAACACTCTGTAACTTTTTGTTGTATTACTTGAATTAACATCATGCAAACGCAGCTACATTCTTAAACCCCTCTCCCTCCATTTTCAAGAAAATTAAATTCTCCACACTTGGTTAAACTTTGCTAAAAAGTGACCATCTTACAGCCCCTTACACCTCGCTACACTTCGTTACGTTCGCTACACCCCCTTCTCCAATTTTCACAAAATTTTACTCCTAGACTTGGTTACACCTCGCTACATGTTCTTAACTACGCTACAAGATTGGTGTCTCTCTGGCGAGTAAAAAGTGACCATCATACAGCCCTTTACACCTCGCTACACTTCGTTACGCTCGCTACACCCCCTTCTCCAATTTTCACAAAATTTTACTCCTAGACTTGGTTACACCTCGCTACATGTTCTTAACTACGCTACAAGATTGGTGTCTCTCTGGCGAGTAAAAAGTGACCATCATACAGCCCTTTACACCTCGCTACACTTCGTTACGCTCGCTACACCCCCTTCTCCAATTTTCACAAAATTTTACTCCTAGACTTGGTTACACCTCGCTACGTGTTCTTAACTACGCTACAAGATTGGTGTCTCTCTGGCGAGTAAAAAGTGACCATCATACAGCCCTTTACACCTCGCTACACTTCGTTACGCTCGCTACACCCCCTTCTCCAATTTTCACAAAATTTTACTCCTAGACTGGTTACACTTTGCTACACGTCTTAACTATGCTACAAAATTGGTATCTTTCTGGCGAGTAATGACGCGACTGCTCTTTTACAACTTTACTGCTGTATTCCATACTGAATATTTACATACATCACCTCAACATATCTTGAAACTTATCATGTTTAAGCTTTCATCTATCGCCAACGTACCCTAGTATAGTTTTTATATTATTCGTAGGGGTCACTGGTCCTTCAAACAAAGTTCCGGTGACCCTCTCTCTTTTACTACTCTAAACTTTCTTTCTCTTATGAAAGGAATAATTATTCACGATATGTAAATCGATGGGAAGATCGAACTGTTCCATACAAGACACCCTATGTGAAAATAGTCCCATCTTAAACAGGCTGCGCATTGATATATTTCTCTGTAATTAGACTTCTTTTCCTAGCCTTCGCTACACTCGCAACACTTAAATACGTAGCGAGGGGGTAGTCTATAAAGTTTGCACCTCGGATCTTGCAGTGTATATTGACATCATGCATCATCACTGTCGCTCCTCACTTTACTGTCTCTGGTGCCATTGAGTACATGAGCAACGATATCATTCTCATCGTCACTATCTTCTCTTTCATAATAAGTATTGCTAGTAGTAGCAGGCTACTTGTAGTTTTTTGCCTTGCTTCATCTGGTTGATATTTATTTGTTCTGTTAAAGTATTATTTTCTTTTTATTTAACATGTACCAGAGTAAAATATATATTATAAACTAATCATTATGTCATTGATGACAGAGTAAGACAAGAAAAAAACATTTTGAGCACCCCCTATAGCTGTCAATTTTTGAATGACCCCCAGGTCGTAAATACTGATGGTTCCCTTACTTGCTGCCAAAGGCCATCGCTTTCACTGCATTCGACAGCCAACCATACATAGCCAAACTATGTTGCTTCGATTTCGCAATCACCTTGCCGCTAAAGCAACAATCAGCTGAAATTTATTACTTCTGTATTTGCCTACAAAAGTGAGCCAAGTGATGTCGTGTTCTGATATACACCGCCCTCTATCAGTAGAGAAAGTTTACTGTTCACCAGAGGTTCATGGGTAATTGCAACTGTAACAATGGCGGGATTCAATAAATCACTGATGTGTTATAAAGTTTAATCTGGTCTGTGGAGTTAAATCTGAGCCATCCAGGCGACATATCACGTTGGCGACGAGGAGTATCACCGAAAGAACTTTTCAAAATGAGTGAGAAAGGGAAAAACGTCATTTCAATCTTTGATTGTGCTGGAGATGCAGCGACGGTAGGTCAACAATGGAAAAGGTGGGTTGGCTTCCTTCGAACTTTTTGCAGACGCCAAAGGTTTGATTTTAGACCCGGACAAGCCAAATATTGCCAGACAGAGGCGAGCACAGTTGTTGCTCTTAGCTGGACCCGACGTACAGGATGTTTCAGTACACTGGATGATACAGGTACGCCAACTGAGTATAGCAAGGCCGTTGATGCTTTGAACTCTCATTTTGTGCCAGTAGCAAACTCAGCATACGCGAGGCGAAGTTTTCGATCCCTTACCCACGAAAAGGGGGAAACGGTTCAGCAATTTGTAACTAGATTACGACGTGCAGCAAAAGACTGTGAGTTTGGTGCTGATGCGGACAACCAAATCCGTGATGAGGTCATTGCAAAGTGTAATTCTGATTACATACGCAGAAAGTTATTAGAAGAGGGTTCGACACTAACACTTGCAAACACATTGACAGTAGCAAGACAGTGTGAAGAAGTTGAAAACCAAATGGCGACCTTGACAACAAGTAAGCCAGAAACAGTCGTTACCATCAACCGTGTTGACAAACGTAAGCCTAAACAAAGGGTGAAAGGCAAACGCAGCAGCCACAGCAGCAATGCATGCTACCGATGTGGGCAGAGTGGACACTATGGCAAAGACCCAAATTGCCCTGCGAGAGGAAAAAAATGTTTGAAATGCAATGGTGCCGATCATTTTGCAGCAGTCTGTAAAACAAAACAGAAGAAGGTGAATTGCGTGAACTCTGAGCAAAACCCAAGCAGTGTCAGTGGTGATTATGCATTTCACATCAAAGATCAAGCCTCAAGTGGTGTGATCCCCACTGTGATCGGTGGTGTTAAGCTGAACATGTTGGTGGATTCAGGAGCTACCACCAACATTGTGGATGAGGACACATGGAAAACTCTAAAAGCAAAGAAAATCCAGTGTGCATCGTACAAGCAAAACACCGAGTTATATCCATACGCATCTGACAAGCCCTTGACAGTTATTGGTGGATTCTCCTGTGACATCAAAGTGGGCAAACAGAAAACAGTTGCCAAGTTCACTGTTGTGAAAGGGTGTGGTGTACCACTGCTCGGTAAAACTACAGCTACCGAACTTGGAGCACTGTAGGTTGGAGTAGATGTTGTGAACTCTATCTCTGATCAAAAAGGTGAGATGCTACGCCAATACCCAGAAGTGTTTAGGGGAGTTGGAAAACTGAACACTAAACAAGTCACAATACATGTCGATGATCAGGTTAAACCAGTAGCAAAGCCACTGAGGCGTACACCCTTCAACCTAAGAAGTAAGGTGGAACAGAAAATCCAAGAGTTGGTGGAAAACGACATTATTGAACCAGCTGAAGGCCCAAGCAGGTGGGTTAATCCAGTGGTTGTCGTTCCCAAAGCCAATGGGGACATACGACTATGTCTTGACATGAGGAGAGCCAATGAAGCCATTATTAGAGGCAGATACCCAATTCCCACTGTGGATGAAATATTTCAAACTATGAATGGATCGACAGTATTCAGTAAGTTAAATCTGAAGTGGGCTACCATCAGCTGGAGCTGGACCCAGAGTCAAGAGACATCTGCATATTTGTGACACACTGTGGTATATACAGGTACAAGAGACTCCTGTTTGGTGTAAATTCGGCCAGTGAACTGTACCAACACGAAATCTCTTCGTCATTGGCCGGAATACCAGGGGTAGACAACATTTCTGATGACATGATTGTGCATGCCCCTAACAATGCGATGCATGACGAGCGAGTTCATCAAGTCATGAACAGACTTAAGCTGTGTGGACTAACCTTGAACATTGATAAGTGTGTATTCTCCATAAGTAAGCTCGAGTTCATGGGAATGCTGCTTTCTGAGAAGGGAGTTGGCCCTACTGAGTCACGAGTAAAAGCCGTCCTTGAAGCTATGGAACCCAAAATGCAGCCGAAGTGCGGAGCTTCCTGGGATTAGTCAATTTCAGTTGTCGATTTATCCCACACTGTTCAACGATCTGTGAACCACTGTCTGAACTTAGACATGAAGGTGTGAAGTTTAAATTTGGGCAGCGTCAACGCAATGCATTCAATGAATTGAAACGACGAATGGCAGACGCTACCACACTAGCATATTTCAGTAAGACAGCACGCACAGTTGTCCTTGCAGATGCAAGTCCGTCGGATTGGGTGCTGTGTTGGCCCAGGACAACCAGATGGCAGTTTAAGACCAGTAAGTTATGCCAGCAGATCTCTGACTGACGTCGAGCGGCGATATTCTCAGACTGAGAAAGAGGCACTTGCTCTGGTATGGAGTTGTGAGAAGTTCCATCCTTATATCTATGCCATGAAGTTCGACCTTATGACCGACCACAAACCCCTCGAGGTGATATACGGCCGTCGTTCTAAACCGAGTGCTAGAATTGAAAGGTGGGTTCTTCGCATGCAGCCATACGACTTCAATGTGGTACACATACCAGGCAAACAGATGGTGGCTGACCCTCTCTCTCGACTTCTGAAACCTGGCGGTAAAGTTGAGCGCCATGATCACGGAGCTGATGACTATGTGAGATTTGTGGCAGTACGTGCAACACCACAAGCCCTGACAACCCGTGAAGTCGAGGAGGCTTCTGCTACTGACCCGGAGTTTACAGCGTTGGGAATGGCGATCAACTCTGGCCATTTTGAAAGCTGTAAACAATATCAACATGTGGCTGGAGAGCTGTGTATGATTGGGCAGCTGATACTACGCGGAACCCGTATTGTACTACCTACAAAGCTGAGGCAACAAGCCTTAACTCTAGCCCATGAAGGACATCTCGGTGTAGTTGGCACCAAACAGAACTTGCGTACCAAAGTTTGGTGGCCAGGTTGTGACAGAGCAGCAGAAAGATTCGTCCGATCATGTTATGGTTGTCAACTCGTAGCCAGACCAGACCCAGCTGAACCAATGAGGTCTACAGTGTTACCGGATGGTCCCTGGCAAGACTTGGCAGTCGATCTGCTTGGACCCCTCCCGTCTGGTCACTCATTGTTAGTGCTGGTGGACTACTACAGTCGGTACTACGAGGTTGACATCCTGACATCCACCACCGTAGACAAGGTAAATGACTGTCTGGAGGAACACTTCAGTCGACATGGTATTCCCGTGACGATGCGGTCTGACAATGGACCCCAATTCAAGTCGGAAGAGTATATGAAGTTTTGTGAGCTCAATGGCATCAAAGCCATCAAGACTGGGCACAGGCCCATGGAGAGGTCGAGCGCCAGAACTCGTCCTTGTTGAAACGTCTACAAATCGCTCAGGCTGAAAAGCAAGACTGGAAGAGAGAGATACGGAAATATCTAGCATCATACAGGGCACTCACCCGCCCTACAACTGGACGCAGCCCAGCAGAGCTACTATTTGGACGTAAATTACGTGGCAAACTACCAGACCTGTCCACACATCAACAAGAGGATAGCGAAGTTCGAGACCGTGACGCTGAGTTGAAAGCAAAATCGAAGCTGACTGCTGATTTGAGACGGGTGCAAACCATCAACAATTAGTGTAGGAGACGAAGTCCTGATTCAACAGGAAAAGAAGAATAAGTTGACGACTAACTTCAATGACACTCCACATACTGTTGTGCATAAAGATGGTAACCAGGTAACCGTTCAATCACCTGAAAGTGTTGATTCAAGCGAAACACATCTCATGTGAAGCTGTTTGTAAATCCTGAACCTAACTTTGTAAAACCTGAAACTAACACTGCTACAGAACCATGTGTTAAAACATCTCTTTATAATTTAAGTGAGTCTAGCATGTCACAAACTCCTAGTAGACCAAATCGCACTAGGAAACTACCAGAGAAGTATGATGACTTGTCATGGAATGACACTGTCATGGGGCAGAATAATCCCCAAGTAACAGGCACACAATGGGTAGTCCACCCCAGCCTGTGAGTTGAATTGTTCCAAAAATTGAGTTATTTGAATTGTTAGTTCAATGGTTAATTCATTGCTGTATTCAGCTTTTGTTTAAAACTGCTCATTGTCGAAATGCAATTAAGAACTGACTGAGACACTTGTATACACTCTGAATACAGACTTTGAACAATTTACTTCATGTTGAAGAAAAAGAGGGATGTCGTGTTCTGATATACACCGCCCTCTATCAGTAGAGAAAGTTTACTGTTCACCAGAGGTTCATGGGTAATTGTAACTGTAACAATGGCGGGATTCAATAAATCACTGATTGTGTTATAAAGTTTAATCTGGTCTGTGGAGTTAAATCTGAGCCATCCAGGCGACATATCACAAGTATATATGTGTCGTCTTGATTTTACATCGGTACCTGGAGTTCTGAGTGACCAGCTGCAGGGTGCGCATCAGTGCACTGCCGATTGCAGTTTGAATAATCCGTATATAACGCACACTGTACCAGAATAAATGTCAGCCTCCTCTGCCAAAGTTCTGTATCCTCTGAAACACAGTAGCAGGACCTTTATGAACAGAGAGGAACAAAATAAAACCATTCGTAGGACATTCAGCCGGCGACCATGGGCGATTACCTAGGCAGTGTGGCGTGGCACGGCAAGGCCCAGGAATGAGGAATGTTGCAGGCTCGATGATGTCATCAGTATCGGCATTCTCGGTCACATGCACACCCTACACGTCAACAAATCCGCGCGGTAATCCAACTCGATCGGGCAATATTCAGCGTTTGTATGTCACTACAGGAGCACAAATTTGGCTTATTTCTTTACTAAACAACATTCACGATAGATGTAAGAGAAATAACATGTCCTTTCGAACAGAAAATGGTTAAAGTTACAAATACTGGGGCTTTAAGATAAGTTCACAGAATTCCGCACTCTTACATCATGTTTAATTTTAATATCGTTTTCATAACTGCCCCCCTGAGAAAATATTGACTGCGAGGAGTAAAGCGTCTAGCTCTAGGCACAACACCTTCCTGGAGTCCGAAACTCCATCTTTCGAAAGTGAGTCCATTACTCTGGACCTACAGGTCTCGAAATGATGCATAGTGAAGATGGAATTGAGTTGACAGTTCATGAAGTAACAGAAGCACAATAACACTACCATGGTGACATGTCTACTCTGCGGCGACGAAACCGTCAAAGTGCCTGATTGGCTGTACGTATATAAAGTATGGACGTCCCAAGGACAGCATGATATTAGACCACTTAAAGGCGCCGTTCTCAATCCCTGGTTCTCGCATTAGCGAATGTGTCAACAGCCCATTAACAGTTTGTCATTCTTTTGTTTCCATTGAATATTTTATCAAGGAAATATATTTATATTAGATAAATCTGATAATTGAGTGGGGGCTTTAAGTCAGCCATGCCTCTCAATCGACGTCCATGGCGACATCTACATATACGTTAGCGCCGCCCTTGTCAACAATCGCAGAAAACACTGTCCTCAACATCATATGAGAAAGCTGAGGCGCGATCCAATAAAGGATTATTTCTCGGCCACATCATGATAATTTTTATGGTTCTGCTTAATAGCTTGATTTGTGATTGTATTGTATACAGGATCCTCTTGCAGGAGCGTGTGTGCGAGTAAGTAAAGGCATTATGCTGATTTTTACATGTCGCATTAGAAATTTGTTTATAGGGTCCTTATAGCACAAAGGAATGAGAAAAAACAATTGAGTCAAAAATTCATAAGTTTAAATGATGCCTAAATGCCTGCTGTTTGTTAATTTATCAATACAACTAGTGTTTAACTTCTAAAATTAATGTTATTGTTTATAGCTGAATTTAGTCCGGATTGAAATTCATTTGAAAACAGGAGTTTGTAAGACTAATATTTTGGCAGTTAAACATACTTTGAAGGTCAAATATGCAATATTTTGTTTTGTATTATAGAAATTATATCCTAGAGATCAGCCCTTTTTGTCGCGCCATAAACCACTGATAGCATATCTCTGTTTCATATTACTGTAATAACACCAAGTCAAACAATTGTTTTTCGATATTATTAAATGAGATTCGAAGGAAATAGAGAAAAAAACCACGACTACATTGAATAGAAAACACATCAGTCGACGTCTTGAATTTCTCAAATTCCATGAATACGTTTCCATTTAAAGTTGCCCTACTCGATACATCTTACAGTCATAGACGCTGGAACAGCTGTTCATCTGTTCTTTCGGCTGAATAATTCGCTATTGTTTATCGTAGCGATGAAGGAATTAAATTGACTAGAGGAAACATGCATGAGGGTTTGTCAAAATAATTAAATTATCGGAATTGAAAACGAGAGTCATCACCCTGTACGGCTGGTATTAATTCAGTGCTGGCCTATGAGACCAGACAACCCTCTACCAAAGGGCTCGCACTTCGATAAAGGACAAACAGGGTTACCTGATGGGTCGTGAATATGCTGCGTCCTCCAATCGCCCAGCTTTGGTTCTGAATGTGCACGGCCACCACCAACACTGTCGATAATTGACAGTTGCTGCAATTACACTATGTAGTCAATGTCTTTAGGTTGGACGGAAGACAATTTTATCTGAAGAAACAGTTAGGGAAGCATGATTTTGAGAGCACTTGAACGATGTTGGTGTCAGATTGACAAATTTTTATCAAGGAACAAACCTTATCCTGTCAATTCATAAATCTAGTATAACAAACATATCACATATAACAAATAATGAACATTAGAAGGGCCCGAAAAGACAGGCACTGTAAACATGATTTCCACGGCGGACTGAAAATGCTAAAGATACCAAGAAATTTGGTAAATACCCTATATTTCGGCCTAATACAGCTTTTACTGACCTGGACAAGGGGAAGTGATACTCTCTGGCAGGGAACATCCCAACTTTCCCCACACAGAAACTGGGCAGTTTGGATTATTCATACCTATCTTAATCCTACTGTTCGTAATGTTTATGTCGTAAACACATCTATCGCGCACTTTTAACACCTTTCCCGGGTTCTTGAACCCGGTTGGTCAAAATTGGCTGTCTGGCCTTTTTGATCACCCCTCTTAAAATGCTTGGATAATTGAACTTGGAAAACAATGGCTACGGTTTCTCAGACTGATATGATTTTGCTGCACATTGCGTTATGTTGTGACAGATAATCCTTTTTACTATCACTTAGGGTCAATGTCAAAAGAACTGTGTCGGATACTTTATTTCTAGTCATATAGCCAAATTTACTAACATGACAAAAAGAAATGACATCGAATAATATCAATCATAAGTGTGGTTTTCTCTCCTTATTTACTGTCAAAAACACTAGAAACATTGAATCTCAAGCAGTTTTTTATGTTTTCGTTTCCGGCCTAACGGCCAGTACAGGGCAGATATGCCTATTCTCTTCCAGACCACCCCGGCCGCTTCCGCGGACACACGGTGCCTTGGGGCAGCTTCTTCTATGTTGCACGTTGCACACCCTCTCAAACACCTTGTCACTCACCTATATATTTTTATTGATTAAATGTGAATGTATTTTCAAAGAGGAGACTCGCAGTCCAGTTGTGATGTAATTTAAGAAAAATTAAGACGTTTACAGGAAAATTCAGTTTAGGCTACCCTCGGCTTTTTCAGTAACCGCGAGTTACTGGTAGTGGTAGCCTGCGGTAACTTATGCACTCAATACGATCACGGACGTACCACGCACGTACAAATACCACGATAGTAAGCTTACGATGTTGTGTGGGCCGCTGTGTGCATGTTTCATTCACAGCGTTACCGACGAACATATCACTGCACACGGGCACGAGCTTTAATAGGCGGCTTCAAATTGTCCCTTTCCAATGAACGTTAGTGTTGTATTTGTAGTGACATGTGTGGAACCAACAAATTTGTCCGCATGCTTTGTAAAGAGTAATTTTAATTCATTGCTCTTGTGTTGGGGGTTGTCAACCTGATGTAATCGCAAATCCTAAGATTTCCCTCTAATATAAGTATGTACGTAAACAAGAAAAGTAAACTCATGAATTTTAATAGACGTGGTGGCTCAGCCAGATTGGTCACAGCCACCACGTCTACTCTGTGTGGGGATAAGTTGTCATGAGTAAAATTCTCTCATTAGCGCATGTCTATTACCCATAATGTCCCCCTACACAAATAGGATAGGGTTAACAAAATGATATAGCAACAGTTTCGTTCCTCTGATATCGTGTTTTATGTCTTCCCTGATATCAGTAAAAATACAGACATTTCGTAAACATTTGTTTAAATGACAGAAATTTCTTAATCAGTGGGCGACCGAGTTCGAAAACAGTAACGTTCTCACCATAAATCTTAGCTGTTATTTGACTCAAATCACATTTCACCCCATTTCTCTTTTGTGTAAATAGTGTAGACCTAAACCTTGAAAACGATGATTCATTACCGAATAATGGAAAACCGGCCCAGAAAGTGTGAGCTAATAGTCGCGCCAGCAGCTTACTGACTACGTATGCACAGATTCATAAATACTATGCGAGTAGCGGGAAGTGTACCCGACTTTCTTGGGCGCCACCATGTTAGTTTTTGAGTGCTCGTAAACAAACAAATACGAAACGTGCAAAGTACTATTTATAACTTGCCATAATAAAATGGGTTTATTTTATTGGCCAGTAAGTATTATTATCCACCATGTCACTGATAAAAATACCGTTACTATCACTTATAAAAATATAAAAAAAGAAACGACGTGCATATGAACAAGGACATATGCAAAGAATGCTGGGTTTGAATTTTAGACAAGCACCATGTGTGTCAATAACTAGATGCAAAAATTGGAAGTGTCAAACTCAACACCAACGCTAGTGGTAACAACCTGTGGCACAGCTCCAACATGCTTCAAGTCCTCGATTTTTTTTGATTTTTTGATTTTTTATTGTTATTATTTTTTAGGGGGGGGGTTATCGAATGGCTGTTCCAACTCCTTCTCTTTATCATCTTGGTAGTCATCTGACTCGACGTTGTTATCATGGCAACGACCAGATTTATTTCTTCTTTGTTTCACTCTTTACGCAGAAAAATACTTTCTAAGAACAAATTTATGGTGCTGCTTAATAGCTTTTTGTGTTGATTGTATTTGTTCTTAGAAAGTATTTTTCAACGGAAAGTGTGAAACAAAGAAGAAATAAAAGGGGAAGCGCAAACAAATCTGGTCGTTGCCATAACAACGTCGAGTCAGATGAATTATCGTTTTCAAGGTTTAGGTCTACACTATTTACACAAAAGAGAAAGGGGCAAATGTGATTTGAGTCAAATAACAGCTACGATTTATGGTGGAGAACGTTACTGTTTTCGAACTCGTTGCCCACTGGTTAGGAACTTCTTGTCTTTTAAACAAATGTTTACGAAATGTCTGTATTTCTACTGATATCAGGGAAGACATAAACACGATATCAGAGGAACGAAACTGTTGCTATATCATTTTGTTAACCCTATCCTATTTTGGCAGGGGGACATTATGGGTAATAGACATGCGCTAATGAGAACATTTTACTTCCCTGCCAGACAGTATCACTTCCCCTTTGTCCAGGTCAGTAAAAGCTGTATTAGGCCGAAATATAGGGTATTTTACCAAATTTTCTTGGTATCTTTTGGCATTTTTAGTCCGTCGTGGAAATCATGTTTATAGTGCCTGTCTTTCAGGCCTTCTATGTTCATTTCTTATGTTCATTATTTGTTATATGTGATTTGTTTGTTATACTAGATTTCACGAACTTGACCTGATGGTAAAAATTAATTGACAGGATAAAGTTTGTTCCTTGATAATTATTTGTCAATCTGACACCAACATCGTTCAATTGCTCTCAAATCATGCTTCCCTAACTGTTTCTTCGGATATTTTGTCTTCTGTCCAACCTAAAGACATTGACTACATTGTGTAATTGCAGCAACTGTCAATTATCGACAGTGTTGGTGGTGGCCGTGCACATTCAGAACCAAAGCTGGGCGATTGGAGGACGCAGCATATTCACGACCCATCAGGTAACCCTGTTTGTCCTTTATCGAAGTGCGAGCCCTTTGGTAGAGGGTTGTCTGGTCTCATAGGCCAGCACTGAATTAATACCAGCCGTACAGGGTGATGACTCTCGTTTTCAATTCCGATAATTTAATTATTTTGACAAACCCTCTATGCATGTTTCCTCTAGTCAATTTAATTCCTTCATCGCTACGATAAACAATAGCGAATTATTCAGCCGAAAGAACAGATGGACAGCTGTTCCAGCGTCTATGACTGTAAGATATATCGAGTAGGGCAACTTTAAATGGAAAGGTATTTATGGAATTTGAGAAATTCTAGACGTCGACTGATGTGTTTTCTATTCAATGTAGTCGCGGTTTTTTTCCTCTATTCCTTCGAATCTCATTTAATAATATCGAAAAACAATTGTTTGACTTGGTCTTATTACAGTAATATGAAACAGAGATATGCTATCAGTGGTTTATGGCGCGACAAAAAGGGCTGATCTCTAGGATATAATTTCTATAATACAAAACAAAATATTGCATATTTGACCTTCAAAGTATGTTTAACTGCCAAAATATTAGTCTTACAACTCCTGTTTTCAAATGAATTTCAATCCGGACTAAAATTCAGCTATAAACAATACATTAATTTTAGAAGTTAAACACTAGTTGTATTGATAAAATTAACAAACAGCAGGCATTTAGGCATCATTTAAGCTTATGGAATTTTTGACTCAATTGTTTTTTTTCTCATTCTTTGTGCTATAAGGAACCTATAAACAAATTTCTAATGCGACATGTGAAAAATCAGCATAATGCCTTTACTTACTCGCACACACGCTCCTGCAAGAGGATCTTGTACACTGTACATGTTCACATAGGAAAATACCATAATTACAGATTACTTATCTCCACGTTACGATTTATTATCTTTCAAAGGGATGTATGTATTTCTTAAGGGACAAATGTTTGGCGCATTTCAAGTTCCAAAAGCCGAAAAATCGTCACCTTGTCAGTTCTAACTTTAACTCAAATATGTCTTTTCAGTAGCTCTTTGTTTTTTATCCGACGAACGCGAAGATACAATTGCGTGCTTGCAGCAAAGTCGCATTTTGCAACTTCAAACAGTCGAAAGCCACATACAAATATTTGTGTGTGGCATCCTAAGTAGTCTTTCTTCTTTTCCTTGATGCTGTCTTTCGTTCTACTTTCCTTTATGCTTGATGTACCAGTAGGTTTTGCCTCTTCTGATCAGACTTTGAGTGTGACATGTATTGATATCCTCAATTGCATATGGTTTAGTCTCCTCATATTCTTCGTTGTTTGATGTTTTGACAACAACTGAATTAGGAAACAAAGTCATACGATTCTAACGCACGCAAAATGAAATGAGTTTTTCAAATTAATTTCAGTCCGAACTAAAACTCAGCTGTCAACAGTAAAATGAAGGAGATACATTTATCGTGTATCGACGGTCCTTTACAAACGGGCAAACTAATCCCGTAAGTACTTTAAGACTTGTTTCCCATGAAAACAGACCGTATTTGCAAGTAATTTTCTGAGATTTTGCTCGAAATCATTAAATTGGTCATTTTTACTTAAATTGTCTTATAAGAATGATGTTACTACGTTGTCGTACTCTCCCAATTAACAGAATGGCTAAAGAATAAGTGAAAGACTCTAAACTATGAATGCAACTGCGCAAAGTCGGATTTAATTATAAACATGAGTCAGGATTTCCATGCTGGTTGGTTTTGTTTAAATACACGTGACTTTTGACCCCGTAAGATGCACTGTAAAGCTTCAATTGAAAAAAATATGGACTATGCTATGAAAGCCATTCCTTGCAATGAATTTCTTATCGTTGGTAAATACACAGTGACGCAAATAACCTACTTTACATGCAAAGTATGTAATTTTGAAAATACACAAAATACCTGCTGGAGCGGAATTGCAAAAGTGTACAGTTGTGAACAGATATTTAAAACATTGCTGCCAACAGTTGCAGCCTTTCAACTCGCTTTGACATACTGTCGAGGAATTGTATTTCTCCTGTCAACGTGCTTGTTAAAAAGTTATGTCGGTCACGCCCACACACGCAAACCCACGCTATTATTTCTATCTCATTTTACAGCTGTGAACAATCAATTTCTCTCCCTATAGCTCACACTTAAATATGATTGCACCATTACCCTACGGTAACATAGCTGTTGGAAGCCCTACGAGTACGTCGAAAACTGAAATCCGAAAATTTATGGGACTCAGTACGTTTGGCTGTAAGTAACGCAACATAAGCCATCATCTTGTCTTCTGACATTAATCCGTTGACAGTGTTAATTTATCCCTTGGGCAAAAGAGTCCAATTCTGCTTCCTAAAGTGGAAACACCATCATAACACATGGCGATGTCTCACGTTTTCAATGTCGCATTCTTTGGAGAAATGTGCGACTCACTTTAGATATAAGCAATTTAATTCCCTTCTCGTGACAATGAGAATAAATAATGCCACGACGCACAGTACAAGATTTTGCTGCAGCTTCTCAACTGTAGGAACTATCAACTCCATAGGAAAATTGTTTATAGCACGAGAAAAAACTGAACATGATTGACCTATTATTCCTTAAGCGTAATCATCTTTAATTTTCTTATTTTTCCCTGTTCCCTTCGAACGTTATTGAACAAACATTCCAACAAATTATGTGACTTGTTGTTTTTTTTTTTCAGTGATGTCAAACTCACTAATGCAGTCAGTTACATTGGTATAAGTATCGTTATTTACACCATCATGGGACCATCCATAACCACTTCATTCATATTCATTGTCTTCATTATTGCGAATGGTTCAACTGTGACTGCAGGGCCAATGTTTGCTACAAGCGGACAACCTTGGAATACCAACGTCCTTGAGGGTGAGACTGCACAGTTTCACTGCCTGTTTACTGGTTTCAAACCAAGTACCATAGATCGGTATGTTGTGCAATGGGAAATTGAGTATCACGACAATGAGAATGAATTTTATACAGCTGTACGAGACAGTGATAATATTCATGGAAAATATTCCATTTTTACCTCCAGCACGTTAGAAAAGTCTACGCTAACCATAAGGAACGTTTCAACAGCTGAACAAAACCGTTGCAGGTGTCACCTTTCTGGAGGTAGTACCGTATTGACGTCAACATGGGTATATGTTTCAGTTCTTTTAAAACCCGAATTTCGACAAATGCCCTCTGACAAAATTATTGACGAAGGACAAACGTGACATTGCATTGTCATCTAGAGAACATTGACTTGTCGTATTTCAAAGTGAGATGGTTTAGAAACGATGTATTGGTTTCAAGAAATTATGATACATTGAACACGGTCTCTGAGTTTGACGGGAAAATAACAGTACGTGGTGACAGATATTCGGGTATGTTTGACTTGTTGATAATTGATATCAAACGAAATGGAACCTTCTACTGTGATGTGTATCTAACTGGTCAAAATTTAGTTGTCCTGAAATCTGACATCACTAGAATCGTCGTTAGGGACTTTTCGCCGGCAGCAACCCAAACTACCTTGATGTCCGCTGAGCAGGCGAGCACACAATCTTCTGATAAAGAATCTTCTGACTGCACAGAGAAATGCTTCGTGAAAATTCGGACAGTTTCAGTAATTGTATCTATCGTCAATCTCGCTGCCATTGTCACAGTCTGTGTCGGGTATAAAGTAATTCGTCATATGAAAAGGCGAAAAGAATCTACAAACGTATTGGGAAATCTCGGGGAACCTCAAAGCAGAGTAAATGCCAATACTTGTGAAGGAGAAAGCTCACATTACCAGGAATTGGTCTACATAAAAAATGAAAAATACGAGGAACTTAATCCAAAGACAAAATCTATCAAAACTACTGGTGAGTCAGCAAAATAATAAGCCTTGCGATGAAATTGCTTAGAGATGTAGGTTTATTGTCAGCTGTATCTCAAAGACAATTGATTAACAAAATAATTCTCTGAAATAAAAACCATAGCACTAATACCTGGTACGTAATTAGTGTCAGCATGAAGTTATTTAAGATTCAGAAATTTAGAATTTTTATGTAAAGATAATTTGGCTCTTAGTTCTTTGTCTAATCTGAACGTCACGTGAAACGCACTTAATATATGTAACAGGTGTAGAAGTATGGCACATATTTATATGCCAAATGAAATGTAGTACCTTCCTTTACGGTGACAAGGAGAATCAAATACCGCAACCGAGTGGGTTGACACTAAAGCTGACTTTCTGGAGAAATGTAACCTTTGTTGGACCGCGGCTTAATCGTCATCTGAGAAAGATCTACGGTACATTTCGTGTTGGCTAGGTTAGCAAGACCTGTATGGCTTCATTAACGCGGCCGAGCGCTGAGATAAAACACTTTCTACTTCTGTTTCGAAACTCGCATATGGCCCCTGTTAAATTTGGTATTTGCTGATGCTTATTGAAGCAATATGTCAATTTAGATATACCTAATCTGGTCGAACCAGCAGAGTAAAATCACAGTTATGAAAAATAAGAGCTTCCTTTGAGGGGAAGCGCAAACAAATCTGGTCGTTGCCATAACAACGTCGAGTCAGATGAATTATCGTTTTCAAGGTTTAGGTCTACACTATTTACACAAAAGAGAAATGGGGCAAATGTGATTTGAGTCAAATAACAGCTACGATTTATGGTGAGAACGTTACTGTTTTCGAACTCGTTGCCCACTGGTTAGGAAACTTCTTGTCTTTTAAACAAATGTTTACGAAATGTCTGTATTTCTACTGATATCAGGGAAGACATAAACACGATATCAGAGGAACGAAACTGTTGCTATATCATTTTGTTAACCCTATCCTATTTTGGCAGGGGGACATTATGGGTAATAGACATGCGCTAATGAGAACATTTTACTTCCCTGCCAGACAGTATCACTTCCCCTTTGTCCAGGTCAGTAAAAGCTGTATTAGGCCGAATATAGGGTATTTTACCAAATTTTCTTGGTATCTTTTGGCATTTTTAGTCCGTCGTGGAATCATGTTTTATAGTGCCTGTCTTTTCAGGGCCCTTCTAATGTTCATTATTTGTTATATGTGATATGTTTGTTATAATAGATTTCACGAACTTGACCTGATGGTAAAAAATTAATTGACAGGATAAAGTTTGTTCCTTGATAATTATTTGTCAATCTGACACCAACATCGTTCAATTGCTCTCAAAATCATGCTTCCCTAACTGTTTTCTTCGGATATTTTGTCCTTCTGTCCAACCTAAAGACATTGACTACATTGTGTAATTGCAGCAACTGTCAATTATCGACAGTGTTGGTGGTGGCCGTGCACATTCAGAACCAAAGCTGGGCGATTGGAGGACGCAGCATATTCACGACCCATCAGGTAACCCTGTTTGTCCTTTATCGAAGTGCGAGCCCTTTGGTAGAGGGTTGTCTGGTCTCATAGGCCAGCACTGAATTATACCAGCCGTACAGGGTGATGACGCTCGTTTTCAATTCCGATAATTTAATTATTTTGACAAATCCTCTATGCATGTTTCCTATAGTCCATTTAATTCCTTCATCGCTACGATAAACAATAGCGAATTATTCAGCCGAAAGAACAGATGGACAGCTGTTCCAGCGTCTATGACTGTAAGATATATCGAGTAGGGCAACTTTAAATGGAAAGGTATTTATGGAATTTGAGAAATTCTAGACGTCGACTGATGTGTTTTCTATACTATGTAGTCGTGGTTTTTTTCTCTATTTCCTTCGAATCTCATTTAATAATATCGAAAAACAATTGTTTGACTTGGTCTTATTACAGTAATATGAAACAGAGATATGCTATCAGTGGTTTATGGCGCGACAAAAAGGGCTGATCTCTAGGATATAATTTCTATAATACAAACAAAATATTGCATATTTGACCTTCAAAGTATGTTTAACTGCCAAAATATTAGTCTTACAAACTCCTGTTTTCAAATGAATTTCAATCCGGACTAAAATTCAGCTATAAACAAACATTAATTTTAGAAGTTAAACACTAGTTGTATTGATAAAATTAACAAACAGCAGGCATTTAGGCATCATTTAAGCTTATGGAATTTTTGACTCAATTGTTTTTTTTCTCATTCTTTGTGCTATAAGGAACCTATAAACAAATTTCTAATAATGCGACATGTGAAAAATCAGCATAATGCCTTTACTTACTCGCACACACGCTCCTGCAAGAGGATCTTGTACACTGTACATGTTCACATAGGAAAATACCATAATTACAGATTACGTATCTCCGGTACGATTTATTATCTTTCAAAGGGATGTATGTATTTCTTAAGAGGCGAATTTCAAGTTCCAAAAGCCGAAAAATCGTCACCTTGTCAGTTCTAACTTTAACTCAAATATGTCTTTTCAGTAGCTCTTTTTTTTATCCGACGAACGCGAAGATACAATTGCGTGCTTGCAGCAAAGTCGCATTTTGCAACTTCAAACAGTCGAAAGCCACATACAAATATTTGTGTGTGGCATCCTAAGTGGTCTTTCTTCTTTTCCTTGATGCTGTCTTTCGTTCTACCTTTCCTTTATGCTTGATGTACCAGTAGGTTTTGCCTCTTCTGATCAGACTTTGAGTGTGACATGTATTGATATCCTCAATTGCATATGGTTTAGTCTCCCTCATATTCTTCGTTGTTTGATGTTTTGACAACAACTGAATTAGGAAACAAAGTCATACGATTCTAACGCACGCAAAATGAAATGAGTTTTCAAATTAATTTCAGTCCGAACTAAAACTCAGCTGTCAACAGTAAAATGAAGGAGATACATTTATCGTGTATCGACGGTCCTTTACAAACGGGCAAGCTAATCCCGTAAGTACTTTAAGACTTGTTTCCCATGAAAACAGACCGTATTTGCAAGTAATTTTCTGAGATTTTGCTCGAAATCATTAAATTGGTCATTTTTACTTAAATTGTCTTATAAGAATGATGTTACTACGTTGTCGTACTCTCCCAATTAACAGAATGGCTAAAGAATAAGTGAAAGACTCTAAACTATGAATGCAACTGCGCAAAGTCGGATTTAATTATAAACATGAGTCAGGATTTCCATGCTGGTTGGTTTTGTTTAAATACACGTGACTTTTGACCCCGTAAGATGCACTGTAAAGCTTCAATTGAAAAAATATGGACTATGCTATGAAAGCCATTCCTTGCAATGAATTTCTTATCGTTGGTAAATACACAGTGACGCAAATAACCTACTTTACATGCAAAGTATGTAATTTTGAAAATACACAAAATACCTGCTGGAGCGGAATTGCAAAAGTGTACAGTTGTGAACAGATATTTAAAACATTGCTGCCAACAGTTGCAGCCTTTCAACTCGCTTTGACATACTGTCGAGGAATTGTATTTCTCCTGTCAACGTGCTTGTTAAAAAGTTATGTCGGTCACGCCCACACACGCAAACCACGCTATTATTTCTATCTCATTTTACAGCTGTGAACAATCAATTTCTCTCCCTATAGCTCACACTTAAATATGATTGCACCATTACCCTACGGTAACATAGCTGTTGGAAGCCCTACGAGTACGTCGAAAACTGAAATCCGAAAATTTATGGACTCAGTACGTTTGGCTGTAAGTAACGCAACATAAGGCCATCATCTTGTCTTCTGACATTAATCCGGTTGACAGTGTTAATTTATCCCTTGGGCAAAAGAGTCCAATTCTGCTTCCTAAAGTGGAAACACCATCATAACACATGGCGATGTCTCACGTTTTCAATGTCGCATTCTTTGGAGAAATGTGCGACTCACTTTAGATATAAGCAATTTAATTCCCTTCTCGTGACAAATGAGAATAATAATGCCACGACGCACAGTACAAGATTTTGCTGCAGCTTCTCAACTGTAGGAACTATCAACTCCATAGGAAATTGTTTATAGCACGAGAAAAAACTGAACATGATTGACCTATTATTTCCTTAAGCGTAATCATCTTTAATTTTCTTATTTTTCCCTGTTCCCTTCGAACGTTATTGAACAACATTCCAACAAATTATGTGACTTGTTGTTTTTTTTTCAGTGATGTCAAACTCACTAATGCAGTCAGTTACATTGGTATAAGTATCGTTATTTACAACCATCATGGGACCATCCATAACCACTTCATTCATATTCATTGTCTTCATTATTGCGAATGGTTCAACTGTGACTGCAGGGCCAATGTTTGCTACAAGCGGACAACCTTGGAATACCAACGTCCTTGAGGGTGAGACTGCACAGTTTCACTGCCTGTTTACTGGTTTCAAACCAAGTACCATAGATCGGTATGTTGTGCAATGGGAAATTGAGTATCACGACAATGAGAATGAATTTATACAGCTGTACGAGACAGTGATAATATTCATGGAAAATATTCCATTTTTACCTCCAGCACGTTAGAAAATCTACGCTAACCATAAGGAACGTTTCAACAGCTGAACAAAACCGTTGCAGGTGTCACCTTTCTGGAGGTAGTACCGTATTGACGTCAACATGGGTATATGTTTCAGTTCTTTTAAAACCCGAATTTCGACAAATGCCCTCTGACAAAATTATTGACGAAGGACAAAACGTGACATTGCATTGTCATCTAGAGAACATTGACTTGTCGTATTTCAAAGTGAGATGGTTTAGAAACGATGTATTGGTTTCAAGAAATTATGATACATTGAACACGGTCTCTGAGTTTGACGGGAAAATAACAGTACGTGGTGACAGATATTCGGGTATGTTTGACTTGTTGATATTTGATATCAAACGAAATGGAACCTTCTACTGTGATGTGT
Source organism: Ptychodera flava (assembly GCF_041260155.1). Taxonomy (NCBI): domain Eukaryota; kingdom Metazoa; phylum Hemichordata; class Enteropneusta; family Ptychoderidae; genus Ptychodera; species Ptychodera flava. The sequence continues at coordinate 18,780,381 of NC_091937.1, read as the reverse complement.
ATCTACGTGGTCAAAATAGAGTTGTCCTGAAATCTGACATCACTAGAATCGTCGTTAGGGACTTTTCGCCGGCAGCAACCCAAACTACCTTGATGTCCGCTGAGCAGGCGAGCACACAATCATCTGAGGAACAACTTTCTGACATCACAGAGAAATGCTCCGTGAAAATCCTGACAGTTTCAGTTATTGTATCTATCGTCAATCTCGTTGCCGTTGTCACAGTCTGTGCTGGATATAAAGTATTTCGTCATCTAACAAGGCGAAAAGAATCTAAAAACTTATCGGAGGGTCTTGAAGAAACTCAAAGCAGACTAAATGCCAATACCTGTGAAGGAGAAAGCTCAAATTACCAGGAATTGCTCTACATTAAAAATGAAAAATACGAGGAACTAAATCCAATGACTAAATCTGTCAAAACTTCTGGTGAGTCAGCAAAATAAATAAGCCTTGCGATGAAATTGCTTAGAGATGTAGGTTTATTGTCAGCTGTATCTCAAAGACAATTGATTAACAAAATAAGTCTCTGAAATAAAACCATAGCACTAATACCTGGTACGTAATTAGTGTCAGCATGAAGTTATTTAAGATTCAGAATTTTAGAATTTTTATGTAAAGATAATTTTGGCTCTTAGTTCTTTGTCTAATCTGAACGTCACGTGAAACGCACTTAATATATGTAACAGGTGTAGAAGTATGGCACATATTTATATGCCAAATGAAATGTAGTACCTTCCTTTACGGTGACAAGGAGAATCAAATACCGCAACCGAGTGGGTTGACACTAAAGCTGACTTTCTGGAGAAATGTAACCTTTGTTGGACCGCGGCTTAATCGTCATCTGAGAAAGATCTACGGTACATTTCGTGTTGGCTAGGTTAGCAAGACCTGTATGGCTTCATTAACGCGGCCGAGCGCTGAGATAAAACACTTTCTACTTCTGTTTCGAAACTCGCATATGGCCCCTGTTAAATTTGGTATTTGCTGATGCTTATTGAAGCAATATGTCAATTTAGATATACCTAATCTGGTCGAACCAGCAGAGTAAAATCACAGTTATGAAAAATAAGAGCTTCCTTTGAGGGGAAGCGCAAACAAATCTGGTCGTTGCCATAACAACGTCGAGTCAGATGAATTATCGTTTTCAAGGTTTAGGTCTACACTATTTACACAAAAGAGAAATGGGGCAAATGTGATTTGAGTCAAATAACAGCTACGATTTATGGTGAGAACGTTACTGTTTTCGAACTCGTTGCCCACTGGTTAGGAAACTTCTTGTCTTTTAAACAAATGTTTACGAAATGTCTGTATTTCTACTGATATCAGGGAAGACATAAACACGATATCAGAGGAACGAAACTGTTGCTATATCATTTTGTTAACCCTATCCTATTTTGGCAGGGGGACATTATGGGTAATAGACATGCGCTAATGAGAACATTTTACTTCCCTGCCAGACAGTATCACTTCCCCTTTGTCCAGGTCAGTAAAAGCTGTATTAGGCCGAAATATAGGGTATTTTACCAAATTTTCTTGGTATCTTTTGGCATTTTTAGTCCGTCGTGGAAATCATGTTTATAGTGCCTGTCTTCTCAGGGCCCTCTAATGTTCATTATTTGTTATATGTGATATGTTTGTTATAATAGATTTCACGAACTTGACCTGATGGTAAAAAATTAATTGACAGGATAAAGTTTGTTCCTTGATAATTATTTGTCAATCTGACACCAACATCGTTCAATTGCTCTCAAATCATGCTTCCCTAACTGTTTCTTCGGATATTTTGTCTTCTGTCCAACCTAAAGACATTGACTACATTGTGTAATTGCAGCAACTGTCAATTATCGACAGTGTTGGTGGTGGCCGTGCACATTCAGAACCAAAGCTGGGCGATTGGAGGACGCAGCATATTCACGACCCATCAGGTAACCCTGTTTGTCCTTTATCGAAGTGCGAGCCCTTTGGTAGAGGGTTGTCTGGTCTCATAGGCCAGCACTGAATTAATACCAGCCGTACAGGGTGATGACGCTCGTTTTCAATTCCGATAATTTAATTATTTTGACAAATCCTCTATGCATGTTTCCTATAGTCCATTTAATTCCTTCATCGCTACGATAAACAATAGCGAATTATTCAGCCGAAAGAACAGATGGACAGCTGTTCCAGCGTCTATGACTGTAAGATATATCGAGTAGGGCAACTTTAAATGGAAAGGTATTTATGGAATTTGAGAAATTCTAGACGTCGACTGATGTGTTTTTCTATACTATGTAGTCGTGGTTTTTTTCTCTCTATTTCCTTCGAATCTCATTTAATAATATCGAAAAACAATTGTTTGACTTGGTCTTATTACAGTAATATGAAACAGAGATATGCTATCAGTGGTTTATGGCGCGACAAAAAGGGCTGATCTCTAGGATATAATTTCTATAATACAAAACAAAATATTGCATATTTGACCTTCAAAGTATGTTTAACTGCCAAAATATTAGTCTTACAACTCCTGTTTTCAAATGAATTTCAATCCGGACTAAAATTCAGCTATAAACAATAACATTATTTTAGAAGTTAAACACTAGTTGTATTGATAAAATTAACAAACAGCAGGCATTTAGGCATCATTTAAGCTTATGGAATTTTTGACTCAATTGTTTTTTCTCATTCTTTGTGCTATAAGGAACCTATAAACAAATTTCTAATGCGACATGTGAAAAATCAGCATATGCCTTTACTTACTCGCACACACGCTCCTGCAAGAGGATCTTGTACACTGTACATGTTCACATAGGAAAATACCATAATTACAGATTACGTATCTCCACGTTACGATTTATTATCTTTCAAAGGGATGTATGTATTTCTTAAGGGGACAAATGTTTGGCGCATTTCAAGTTCCAAAAGCCGAAAAATCGTCACCTTGTCAGTTCTAACTTTAACTCAAATATGTCTTTTCAGTAGCTCTTTGTTTTTTATCCGACGAACGCGAAGATACAATTGCGTGCTTGCAGCAAAGTCGCATTTTGCAACTTCAAACAGTCGAAAGCCACTACAAATATTTGTGTGTGGCATCCTAAGTGGTCTTTCTTCTTTTCCTTGATGCTGTCTTTCGTTCTACTTTCCTTTATGCTTGATGTACCAGTAGGTTTTGCCTCTTCTGATCAGACTTTGAGTGTGACATGTATTGATATCCTCAATTGCATATGGTTTAGTCTCCTCATATTCTTCGTTGTTTTGATGTTTTGACAACAACTGAATTAGGAAACAAAGTCATACGATTCTAACGCACGCAAATGAAATGAGTTTTTCAAATTAATTTCAGTCCGAACTAAAACTCAGCTGTCAACAGTAAAATGAAGGAGATACATTTATCGTGTATCGACGGTCCTTTACAAACGGGCAAGCTAATCCCGTAAGTACTTTAAGACTTGTTTCCCATGAAAACAGACCGTATTTGCAAGTAATTTTCTGAGATTTTGCTCGAAATCATTAAATTGGTCATTTTTACTTAAATTGTCTTATAAGAATGATGTTACTACGTTGTCGTACTCTCCCAATTAACAGAATGGCTAAAGAATAAGTGAAAGACTCTAAACTATGAATGCAACTGCGCAAAGTCGGATTTAATTATAAACATGAGTCAGGATTTCCATGCTGGTTGGTTTTGTTAAATACACGTGACTTTTGACCCCGTAAGATGCACTGTAAAGCTTCAATTGAAAAAATATGGACTATGCTATGAAAGCCATTCCTTGCATGAATTTCTTATCGTTGGTAAATACACAGTGACGCAAATAACCTACTTTACATGCAAAGTATGTAATTTTGAAAATACACAAAATACCTGCTGGAGCGGAATTGCAAAAGTGTACAGTTGTGAACAGATATTTAAAACATTGCTGCCAACAGTTGCAGCCTTTCAACTCGCTTTGACATACTGTCGAGGAATTGTATTTCTCCTGTCAACGTGCTTGTTAAAAAGTTATGTCGGTCACGCCCACACACGCAAACCCACGCTATTATTTCTATCTCATTTTACAGCTGTGAACAATCAATTTCTCTCCCTATAGCTCACACTTAAATATGATTGCACCATTACCCTACGGTAACATAGCTGTTGGAAGCCCTACGAGTACGTCGAAAACTGAAATCCGAAAATTTATGGGACTCAGTACGTTTGGCTGTAAGTAACGCAACATAAGGCCATCATCTTGTCTTCTGACATTAATCCGGTTGACAGTGTTAATTATCCCTTGGGCAAAGAGTCCAATTCTGCTTCCTAAAGTGGAAACACCATCATAACACATGGCGATGTCTCACGTTTTTTCAATGTCGCATTCTTTGGAGAAATGTGCGACTCACTTTAGATATAAGCAATTTAATTCCCTTCTCGTGACAAATGAGAATAATAATGCCACGACGCACAGTACAAGATTTTGCTGCAGCTTCTCAACTGTAGGAACTATCAACTCCATAGGAAAATTGTTTATAGCACGAGAAAAAACTGAACATGATTGACCTATTATTCCTTAAGCGTAATCATCTTTAATTTTCCTTATTTTTCCCTGTTCCCTTCGAACGTTATTGAACAACATTCCAACAAATTATGTGACTTGTTGTTTTTTTTTTTCAGTGATGTCAAACTCACTAATGCAGTCAGTTACATTGGTATAAGTATCGTTATTTACAACCATCATGGGACCATCCATAACCACTTCATTCATATTCATTGTCTTCATTATTGCGAATGGTTCAACTGTGACTGCAGGGCCAATGTTTGCTACAAGCGGACAACCTTGGAATACCAACGTCCTTGAGGGTGAGACTGCACAGTTTCACTGCCTGTTTACTGGTTTCAAACCAGTACCATAGATCGGTATGTTGTGCAATGGGAAATTGAGTATCACGACAATGAGAATGAATTTTATACAGCTGTACGAGACAGTGATAATATTCATGGAAAATTCCATTTTTACCTCCAGCACGTTAGAAAATTCTACGCTAACCATAAGGAACGTTTCAACAGCTGAACAAAACCGTTGCAGGTGTCACCTTTCTGGAGGTAGTACCGTATTGACGTCAACATGGGTATATGTTTCAGTTCTTTTAAAACCCGAATTTCGACAAATGCCCTCTGACAAAATTATTGACGAAGGACAAAACGTGACATTGCATTGTCATCTAGAGAACATTGACTTGTCGTATTTCAAAGTGAGATGGTTTAGAAACGATGTATTGGTTTCAAGAAATTATGATACATTGAACACGGTCTCTGAGTTTGACGGGAAAATAACAGTACGTGGTGACAGATATTCGGGTATGTTTGACTTGTTGATAATTGATATCAAACGAAATGGAACCTTCTACTGTGATGTGTATCTAACTGGTCAAAATTTAGTTGTCCTGAAATCTGACATCACTAGAATCGTCGTTAGGGACTTTTCGCGCGGCAGCAACCCAAACTACCTTGATGTCCGCTGAGCAGGCGAGCACACAATCTTCTGATAAAGAATCTTCTGACTGCACAGAGAAATGCTTCGTGAAAATTCGGACAGTTTCAGTAATTGTATCTATCGTCAATCTCGCTGCCATTGTCACAGTCTGTGTCGGGTATAAAGTAATTCGTCATATGAAAAGGCGAAAAGAATCTACAACGTATTGGAAATCTCGGGGAACCTCAAAGCAGAGTAAATGCCAATACTTGTGAAGGAGAAAGCTCACATTACCAGGAATTGGTCTACATAAAAATGAAAAATACGAGGAACTTAATCCAAAGACAAAATCTATCAAAACTACTGGTGAGTCAGCAAAATAATAAGCCTTGCGATGAAATTGCTTAGAGATGTAGGTTTTATTGTCAGCTGTATCTCAAAGACAATTGATTAACAAAATAAGTCTCTGAAATAAAAACCATAGCACTAATACCTGGTACGTAATTAGTGTCAGCATGAGTTATTTAAGATTCAGAAATTTAGAATTTTTATGTAAAGATAATTTTGGCTCTTAGTTCTTTGTCTAATCTGAACGTCACGTGAAACGCACTTAATATATGTAACAGGTGTAGAAGTATGGCACATATTTATATGCCAAATGAAATGTAGTACCTTCCTTTACGGTGACAAGGAGAAATCAAATACCGCAACCGAGTGGGTTGACACTAAAGCTGACTTTCTGGAGAAATGTAACCTTTGTTGACCGCGGCTTAATCGTCATCTGAGAAAGATCTACGGTACATTTCGTGTTGGCTAGGTTAGCAAGACCTGTATGGCTTCATTAACGCGGCCGAGCGCTGAGATAAAACACTTTCTACTTCTGTTTCGAAACTCGCATATGGCCCCTGTTAAATTTGGTATTTGCTGATGCTTATTGAAGCAATATGTCAATTTAGATATACCTAATCTGGTCGAACCAGCAGAGTAAAATCACAGTTATGAAAAATAAGAGCTTCCTCTTTGAGGGGAAGCGCAAACAAATCTGGTCGTTGCCATAACAACGTCGAGTCAGATGAATTATCGTTTTCAAGGTTTAGGTCTACACTATTTACACAAAAGAGAAATGGGGCAAATGTGATTTGAGTCAAATAACAGCTACGATTTATGGTGAGAACGTTACTGTTTTCGAACTCGTTGCCCACTGGTTAGGAAACTTCTTGTCTTTTAAACAAATGTTTACGAAATGTCTGTATTTCTACTGATATCAGGGAAGACATAACACGATATCAGAGGAACGAAACTGTTGCTATATCATTTTGTTAACCCTATCCTATTTTGGCAGGGGACATTATGGGTAATAGACATGCGCTAATGAGAACATTTTACTTCCCTGCCAGACAGTATCACTTCCCCTTTGTCCAGGTCAGTAAAAGCTGTATTAGGCCGAAATATAGGGTATTTTACCAAATTTTCTTGGTATCTTTTGGCATTTTTAGTCCGTCGTGGAAATCATGTTTATAGTGCCTGTCTTTTCAGGGCCCTTCTAATGTTCATTATTTGTTATATGTGATATGTTTGTTATAATAGATTTCACGAACTTGACCTGATGGTAAAAATTAATTGACAGGATAAAGTTTGTTCCTTGATAATTATTTGTCAATCTGACACCAACATCGTTCAATTGCTCTCAAATCATGCTTCCCTAACTGTTTCTTCGGATATTTTGTCTTCTGTCCAACCTAAAGACATTGACTACATTGTGTAATTGCAGCAACTGTCAATTATCGACAGTGTTGGTGGTGGCCGTGCACATTCAGAACCAAAGCTGGGCGATTGGAGGACGCAGCATATTCACGACCCATCAGGTAACCCTGTTTGTCCTTTATCGAAGTGCGAGCCCTTTGGTAGAGGGTTGTCTGGTCTCATAGGCCAGCACTGAATTAATACCAGCCGTACAGGGTGATGACGCTCGTTTTCAATTCCGATAATTTAATTATTTTGACAAATCCTCTATGCATGTTTCCTATAGTCCATTTATTCCTTCATCGCTACGATAAACAATAGCGAATTATTCAGCCGAAAGAACAGATGGACAGCTGTTCCAGCGTCTATGACTGTAAGATATATCGAGTAGGGCAACTTTAAATGGAAAGGTATTTATGGAATTTGAGAAATTCTAGACGTCGACTGATGTGTTTTCTATACTATGTAGTCGTGGTTTTTTTCTCTATTTCCTTCGAATCTCATTTAATAATATCGAAAAACAATTGTTTGACTTGGTCTTATTACAGTAATATGAAACAGAGATATGCTATCAGTGGTTTATGGCGCGACAAAAGGGCTGATCTCTAGGATATAATTTCTATAATACAAAACAAAATATTGCATATTTGACCTTCAAAGTATGTTTAACTGCCAAAATATTAGTCTTACAAACTCCTGTTTTCAAATGAATTTCAATCCGGACTAAAATTCAGCTATAAACAATAACATTATTTTAGAAGTTAAACACTAGTTGTATTGATAAAATTAACAAACAGCAGGCATTTAGGCATCATTTAAGCTTATGGAATTTTTGACTCAATTGTTTTTCTCATTCTTTGTGCTATAAGGAACCTATAAACAAATTTCTAATGCGACATGTGAAAAATCAGCATAATGCCTTTACTTACTCGCACACACGCTCCTGCAAGAGGATCTTGTACACTGTACATGTTCACATAGGAAAATACCATAATTACAGATTACGTATCTCCACGTTACGATTTATTATCTTTCAAAGGGATGTATGTATTTCTTAAGGGGACAAATGTTTGGCGCATTTCAAGTTCCAAAAGCCGAAAAATCGTCACCTTGTCAGTTCTAACTTTAACTCAAATATGTCTTTTCAGTAGCTCTTTGTTTTTATCCGACGAACGCGAAGATACAATTGCGTGCTTGCAGCAAAGTCGCATTTTGCAACTTCAAACAGTCGAAAGCCACATACAATATTTGTGTGTGGCATCCTAAGTGGTCTTTCTTCTTTTCCTTGATGCTGTCTTTCGTTCTACTTTCCTTTATGCTTGATGTACCAGTAGGTTTTGCCTCTTCTGATCAGACTTTGAGTGTGACATGTATTGATATCCTCAATTGCATATGGTTTAGTCTCCTCATATTCTTCGTTGTTTGATGTTTTGACAACAACTGAATTAGGAAACAAAGTCATACGATTCTAACGCACGCAAAATGAAATGAGTTTTCAAATTAATTTCAGTCCGAACTAAAACTCAGCTGTCAACAGTAAAATGAAGGAGATACATTTATCGTGTATCGACGGTCCTTTACAAACGGGCAAGCTAATCCCGTAAGTACTTTAAGACTTGTTTCCCATGAAAACAGACCGTATTTGCAAGTAATTTTCTGAGATTTTGCTCGAAATCATTAAATTGGTCATTTTTACTTAAATTGTCTTATAAGAATGATGTTACTACGTTGTCGTACTCTCCCAATTAACAGAATGGCTAAAGAATAAGTGAAAGACTCTAAACTATGAATGCAACTGCGCAAAGTCGGATTTAATTATAAACATGAGTCAGGATTTCCATGCTGGTTGGTTTTGTTTAAATACACGTGACTTTTGACCCCGTAAGATGCACTGTAAAGCTTCAATTGAAAAAATATGGACTATGCTATGAAAGCCATTCCTTGCAATGAATTTCTTATCGTTGGTAAATACACAGTGACGCAAATAACCTACTTTACATGCAAAGTATGTATTTTGAAAATACACAAAATACCTGCTGGAGCGGAATTGCAAAAGTGTACAGTTGTGACAGATATTTAAAACATTGCTGCCAACAGTTGCAGCCTTTCAACTCGCTTTGACATACTGTCGAGGAATTGTATTTCTCCTGTCAACGTGCTTGTTAAAAAGTTATGTCGGTCACGCCCACACACGCAAACCCACGCTATTATTTCTATCTCATTTTACAGCTGTGAACAATCAATTTCTCTCCCTATAGCTCACACTTAATATGATTGCACCATTACCCTACGGTAACATAGCTGTTGGAAGCCCTACGAGTACGTCGAAAACTGAAATCCGAAAATTTATGGGACTCAGTACGTTTGGCTGTAAGTAACGCAACATAAGGCCATCATCTTGTCTTCTGACATTAATCCGGTTGACAGTGTTAATTTATCCCTTGGGCAAAAGAGTCCAATTCTGCTTCCTAAAGTGGAAACACCATCATAACACATGGCGATGTCTCACGTTTTCAATGTCGCATTCTTTGGAGAAATGTGCGACTCACTTTAGATATAAGCAATTAATTCCCTTCTCGTGACAAATGAGAATAAATAATGCCACGACGCACAGTACAAGATTTTGCTGCAGCTTCTCAACTGTAGGAACTATCAACTCCATAGGAAAATTGTTTATAGCACGAGAAAAAACTGAACATGATTGACCTATTATTCCTTAAGCGTAATCATCTTTAATTTTCTTATTTTTCCCTGTTCCCTTCGAACGTTATTGAACAACATTCCACAAATTATGTGACTTGTTGTTTTTTTTTTCAGTGATGTCAAACTCACTAATGCAGTCAGTTACATTGGTATAAGTATCGTTATTTACAACCATCATGGGACATCCATAACCACTTCATTCATATTCATTGTCTTCATTATTGCGAATGGTTCAACTGTGACTGCAGGGCCAATGTTTGCTACAAGCGGACAACCTTGGAATACCAACGTCCTTGAGGGTGAGACTGCACAGTTTCACTGCCTGTTTACTGGTTTCAAACCAAGTACCATAGATCGGTATGTTGTGCAATGGGAAATTGAGTATCACGACAATGAGAATGAATTTTATACAGCTGTACGAGACAGTGATAATATTCATGGAAAATATTCCATTTTTACCTCCAGCACGTTAGAAAAGTCTACGCTAACCATAAGGAACGTTTCAACAGCTGAACAAAACCGTTGCAGGTGTCACCTTTCTGGAGGTAGTACCGTATTGACGTCAACATGGGTATATGTTTCAGTTCTTTTAAAACCCGAATTTCGACAAATGCCCTCTGACAAAATTATTGACGAAGGACAAAACGTGACATTGCATTGTCATCTAGAGAACATTGACTTGTCGTATTTCAAAGTGAGATGGTTTAGAAACGATGTATTGGTTTCAAGAAATTATGATACATTGAACACGGTCTCTGAGTTTGACGGGAAAATAACAGTACGTGGTGACAGATATTCGGGTATGTTTGACTTGTTGATAATTGATATCAAACGAAATGGAACCTTCTACTGTGATGTGTATCTAACTGGTCAAATTTTGTTGTCTGAAATCTGACATCACTAGAATCGTCGTTAGGGACTTTTCGCCGGCAGCAACCCAAACTACCTTGATGTCCGCTGAGCAGGCGAGCACACAATCTTCTGATAAAGAATCTTCTGACTGCACAGAGAAATGCTTCGTGAAAATTCGGACAGTTTCAGTAATTGTATCTATCGTCAATCTCGCTGCCATTGTCACAGTCTGTGTCGGGTATAAAGTAATTCGTCATATGAAAGGCGAAAAGAATCTACAAACGTATTGGGAAATCTCGGGGAACCTCAAAGCAGAGTAAATGCCAATAATTGTGAAGGAGAAAGCTCACATTACCAGGAATTGGTCTACATAAAAAATGAAAAATACGAGGAACTTAATCCAAAGACAAAATCTATCAAAACTACTGGTGAGTCAGCAAAATAAATAAGCCTTGCGATGAAATTGCTTAGAGATGTAGGTTTATTGTCAGCTGTATCTCAAAGACAATTGATTAACAAAATAAGTCTCTGAAATAAAAACCATAGCACTAATACCTGGTACGTAATTAGTGTCAGCATGAAGTTATTTAAGATTCAGAAATTTAGAATTTTTATGTAAAGATAATTTTGGCTCTTAGTTCTTTGTCTAATCTGAACGTCACGTGAAACGCACTTAATATATGTAACAGGTGTAGAAGTATGGCACATATTTATATGCCAAATGAAATGTAGTACCTTCCTTTACGGTGACAAGGAGAAATCAAATACCGCAACCGAGTGGGTTGACACTAAAGCTGACTTTCTGGAGAAATGTAACCTTTGTTGGACCGCGGCTTAATCGTCATCTGAGAAAGATCTACGGTACATTTCGTGTTGGCTAGGTTAGCAAGACCTGTATGGCTTCATTAACGCGGCCGAGCGCTGAGATAAAACACTTTCTACTTCTGTTTCGAAACTCGCATATGGCCCCTGTTAAATTTGGTATTTGCTGATGCTTATTGAAGCAATATGTCAATTTAGATATACCTAATCTGGTCGAACCAGCAGAGTAAATCACAGTTATGAAAAATAAGAGCTTCCTTTGAGGGGAAGCGCAAACAAATCTGGTCGTTGCCATAACAACGTCGAGTCAGATGAATTATCGTTTTCAAGGTTTAGGTCTACACTATTTACACAAAAGAGAAATGGGGCAAATGTGATTTGAGTCAAATAACAGCTACGATTTATGGTGAGAACGTTACTGTTTTCGAACTCGTTGCCCACTGGTTAGGAAACTTCTTGTCTTTTAAACAAATGTTTACGAAATGTCTGTATTTCTACTGATATCAGGGAAGACATAAACACGATATCAGAGGAACGAAACTGTTGCTATATCATTTTGTTAACCCTATCCTATTTTGGCAGGGGACATTATGGGTAATAGACATGCGCTAATGAGAACATTTTACTTCCCTGCCAGACAGTATCACTTCCCCTTTGTCCAGGTCAGTAAAAGCTGTATTAGGCCGAAATATAGGGTATTTTACCAAATTTTCTTGGTATCTTTTGGCATTTTTAGTCCGTCGTGGAAATCATGTTTATAGTGCCTGTCTTTTCAGGGCCCTTCTAATGTTCATTATTTGTTATATGTGATATGTTTGTTATAATAGATTTCACGAACTTGACCTGATGGTAAAAAATTAATTGACAGGATAAAGTTTGTTCCTTGATAATTATTTGTCAATCTGACACCAACATCGTTCAATTGCTCTCAAAATCATGCTTCCCTACTGTTTCTTCGGATATTTTGTCTTCTGTCCAACCTAAAGACATTGACTACATTGTGTAATTGCAGCAACTGTCAATTATCGACAGTGTTGGTGGTGGCCGTGCACATTCAGAACCAAAGCTGGGCGATTGGAGGACGCAGCATATTCACGACCCATCAGGTAACCCTGTTTGTCCTTTATCGAAGTGCGAGCCCTTTGGTAGAGGGTTGTCTGGTCTCATAGGCCAGCACTGAATTAATACCAGCCGTACAGGGTGATGACGCTCGTTTTCAATTCCGATAATTTAATTATTTTGACAAATCTCTATGCATGTTTCTATAGTCCATTTAATTCCTTCATCGCTACGATAAACAATAGCGAATTATTCAGCCGAAAGAACAGATGGACAGCTGTTCCAGCGTCTATGACTGTAAGATATATCGAGTAGGGCAACTTTAAATGGAAAGGTATTTATGGAATTTGAGAAATTCTAGACGTCGACTGATGTGTTTTCTATTCATGTAGTCGTGGTTTTTTTCTCTATTTCCTTCGAATCTCATTTAATAATATCGAAAAACAATTGTTTGACTTGGTCTTATTACAGTAATATGAAACAGAGATATGCTATCAGTGGTTTATGGCGCGACAAAAAGGGCTGATCTCTAGGATATAATTTCTATAATACAAAACAAAATATTGCATATTTGACCTTCAAAGTATGTTAACTGCCAAAATATTAGTCTTACAAACTCCTGTTTTCAAATGAATTTCAATCCGGACTAAAATTCAGCTATAAACAATAACATTAATTTTAGAAGTTAAACACTAGTTGTATTGATAAAATTAACAAACAGCAGGCATTTAGGCATCATTTAAGCTTATGGAATTTTTGACTCAATTGTTTTTTCTCATTCTTTGTGCTATAAGGAACCTATAAACAAATTCTAATGCGACATGTGAAAAATCAGCATAATGCCTTTACTTACTCGCACACACGCTCCTGCAAGAGGATCTTGTACACTGTACATGTTCACATAGGAAAATACCATAATTACAGATTACGTATCTCCACGTTACGATTTATTATCTTTCAAAGGGATGTATGTATTTCTTAAGGGGACAAATGTTTGGCGCATTTCAAGTTCCAAAAGCCGAAAAATCGTCACCTTGTCAGTTCTAACTTTAACTCAAATATGTCTTTTCAGTAGCTCTTTGTTTTTTATCCGACGAACGCGAAGATACAATTGCGTGCTTGCAGCAAAGTCGCATTTTGCAACTTCAAACAGTCGAAAGCCACATACAAAATTTGTGTGTGGCATCCTAAGTGGTCTTTCTTCTTTTCCTTGATGCTGTCTTTCGTTCTACTTTCCTTTATGCTTGATGTACCAGTAGGTTTTGCCTCTTCTGATCAGACTTTGAGTGTGACATGTATTGATATCCTCAATTGCATATGGTTTAGTCTCCTCATATTCTTCGTTGTTTGATGTTTTGACAACAACTGAATTAGGAAACAAAGTCATACGATTCTAACGCACGCAAAATGAAATGAGTTTTCAAATTAATTTCAGTCCGAACTAAAACTCAGCTGTCAACAGTAAAATGAAGGAGATACATTTATCGTGTATCGACGGTCCTTTACAAACGGGCAAGCTAATCCCGTAAGTACTTTAAGACTTGTTTCCCATGAAAACAGACCGTATTTGCAAGTAATTTTCTGAGATTTTGCTCGAAATCATTAAATTGGTCATTTTTACTTAAATTGTCTTATAAGAATGATGTTACTACGTTGTCGTACTCTCCCAATTAACAGAATGGCTAAAGAATAAGTGAAAGACTCTAAACTATGAATGCAACTGCGCAAAGTCGGATTTAATTATAAACATGAGTCAGGATTTCCATGCTGGTTGGTTTTGTTTAAATACACGTGACTTTTGACCCCGTAAGATGCACTGTAAAGCTTCAATTGAAAAAATATGGACTATGCTATGAAAGCCATTCCTTGCAATGAATTTATCGTTGGTAAATACACAGTGACGCAAATAACCTACTTTACATGCAAAGTATGTAATTTTGAAAATACACAAAATACCTGCTGGAGCGGAATTGCAAAAGTGTACAGTTGTGAACAGATATTTAAAACATTGCTGCCAACAGTTGCAGCCTTTCAACTCGCTTTGACATACTGTCGAGGAATTGTATTTCTCCTGTCAACGTGCTTGTTAAAAAGTTATGTCGGTCACGCCCACACACGCAAACCCACGCTATTATTTCTATCTCATTTTACAGCTGTGAACAATCAATTTCTCTCCCTATAGCTCACACTTAAATATGATTGCACCATTACCCTACGGTAACATAGCTGTTGGAAGCCCTACGAGTACGTCGAAAACTGAAATCCGAAATTTATGGGACTCAGTACGTTTGGCTGTAAGTAACGCAACATAAGGCCATCATCTTGTCTTCTGACATTAATCCGGTTGACAGTGTTAATTTATCCCTTGGGCAAAAGAGTCCAATTCTGCTTCCTAAAGCGGAAACACCATCATAACACATGGCGATGTCTCACGTTTTCAATGTCGCATTCTTTGGAGAAATGTGCGACTCACTTTAGATATAAGCAATTTAATTCCCTTCTCGTGACAAATGAGAATAAATAATGCCACGACGCACAGTACAAGATTTTGCTGCAGCTTCTCAACTGTAGGAACTATCAACTCCATAGGAAATTGTTTATAGCACGAGAAAAAACTGAACATGATTGACCTATTATTCCTTAAGCGTAATCATCTTTAATTTTCTTATTTTTCCCTGTTCCCTTCGAACGTTATTGAACAACATTCCAACAAATTATGTGACTTGTTGTTTTTTTTTTCAGTGATGTCAAACTCACTAATGCAGTCAGTTACATTGGTATAAGTATCGTTATTTACAACCATCATGGGACCATCCATAACCACTTCATTCATATTCATTGTCTTCATTATTGCGAATGGTTCAACTGTGACTGCAGGGCCAATGTTTGCTACAAGCGGACAACCTTGGAATACCAACGTCCTTGAGGGTGAGACTGCACAGTTTCACTGCCTGTTTACTGGTTTCAAACCAAGTACCATAGATCGGTATGTTGTGCAATGGGAAATTGAGTATCACGACAATGAGAATGAATTTATACAGCTGTACGAGACAGTGATAATATTCATGGAAAATATTCCATTTTTACCTCCAGCACGTTAGAAAAGTCTACGCTAACCATAAGGAAACGTTTCAACAGCTGAACAAAACCGTTGCAGGTGTCACCTTTCTGGAGGTAGTACCGTATTGACGTCAACATGGGTATATGTTTCAGTTCTTTTAAAACCCGAATTTCGACAAATGCCCTCTGACAAAATTATTGACGAAGGACAAACGTGACATTGCATGTCATCTAGAGAACATTGACTTGTCGTATTTCAAAGTGAGATGGTTTAGAAACGATGTATTGGTTTCAAGAAATTATGATACATTGAACACGGTCTCTGAGTTTGACGGGAAAATAACAGTACGTGGTGACAGATATTCGGTATGTTTGACTTGTTGATAATTGATATCAAACGAAATGGAACCTTCTACTGTGATGTGTATCTAACTGGTCAAAATTTAGTTGTCCTGAAATCTGACATCACTAGAATCGTCGTTAGGGACTTTTCGCCGGCAGCAACCCAAACTACCTTGATGTCCGCTGAGCAGGCGAGCACACAATCTTCTGATAAAGAATCTTCTGACTGCACAGAGAAATGCTTCGTGAAAATTCGGACAGTTTCAGTAATTGTATCTATCGTCAATCTCGCTGCCATTGTCACAGTCTGTGTCGGGTATAAAGTAATTCGTCATATGAAAAGGCGAAAAGAATCTACAAACGTATTGGGAAATCTCGGGGAACCTCAAAGCAGAGTAAATGCCAATACTTGTGAAGGAGAAAGCTCACATTACCAGGAATTGGTCTACATAAAAATGAAAAATACGAGGAACTTAATCCAAAGACAAAATCTATCAAAACTACTGGTGAGTCAGCAAAATAAATAAGCCTTGCGATGAAATTGCTTAGAGATGTAGGTTTATTGTCAGCTGTATCTCAAAGACAATTGATTAACAAAATAAGTCTCTGAAATAAAAACCATAGCACTAATACCTGGTACGTAATTAGTGTCAGCATGAAGTTATTTAAGATTCAGAAATTTAGAATTTTTATGTAAAGATAATTTTGGCTCTTAGTTCTTTGTCTAATCTGAACGTCACGTGAAACGCACTTAATATATGTAACAGGTGTAGAAGTATGGCACATATTTATATG